>NC_068452.1:21336873-21399373 GCF_023373465.1 Oncorhynchus keta
CCTTGAAATAACATTTTAAAAAACGCATTCAGGTGAGACGTTGTGGGTGGGGTGAATTGTTCATAAGTAATCATTCTGGGGGCGGGTACATGTAGTTATACCTGATCCCAACACTTTCTCACAAAGGCATACTTACCAGAAGTCCACTGGCAAGCTCTGATAATGTAGTTATACCTGATCCCAACACTTTCTCACAAAGGCATACTTACCAGAAGTCCACTGGCAAGCTCTGATAATGTAGTTATGCACATCGCCAACAAACACAAATCTGGACCGTTAACTCACAGCGGAAAGGCGCAGAGTTCCAGACGTCTATTTCCACTTGCAGCGTCAGTTTGACAAGGAAATATAGACTCACATTTATCGTGGTGTTGTTTTGGGAAGAAAAGTGCAATCATCTCCTTGAAAAGGAAGATTCGGGGCTCAATTCAATCCAACCTGCATGGCAGTATTTACACAGGAGTTATTTTTCCGATGGTCAACTTAACTCACAGATTGGCCTTGGGTCTTTTTGTAGTATTTTGTATTTTTTATTACAGATCCCCATCAGGTGTATACAAAGCTACCGTACAACTACCAGGGTGGCCCCTCTCACAGGTATGCTTTCACCTTTCAGAATTAGAAGTCTATTAGCACTCTTTAGGAAGAAATACAGCGTGTTGCCATGACTACCATTGTCATCTACAGTGGGGAGAACAAGTATTTGATACACTGCCGCTTTTGCAGGTTTTCCTACTTACAAAGCATGTAGAGGTCTGTCATTTTTATCATAGGTACACTTCAACTGTGAGAGACGGAATCTAAAACAAAAATCCAGAAAATCACATTGTATGATTTTTAAGTAATTAATTTGCGTTTTAGAGGTCTTCTCCCCACTGTATTTGTTGTTACGAAGGATGCAGCTAGGAATATAAACGTATAATCCTCATAGCCTACATGTTTTTGTTTGTTTTCTTCATAAAAGCACATTGATGTGCGTGAAACGGTAAAGCCGAAATGTTGAATTCGGTCAAATGCGGAAATGTGCCTTACCGCCGTCTGAATTTTGAGTAACGTCAGTAGCCTAGTCAAGGAAGCAGCACACAAAATATATTACAACACTCCACTTGCCAAGACCATTGGCAAATAAGGTACGCTGTCACCTGCCTTTAGAGTAAGCCTTGAGGTGGTACCACCTAGCACATCGAGAAGGGAGTGCATTTCATGCTGAACCCCTCCCTTGAGATGACATAGGGATCATTAACTAGATTCAGCCGCGGACCAATGCTTTCTTAAGCGGATGGTCAGGGAACCGGAACATAATTACAAATCATTTGTAGACCGCAAGAAGCCCGAACGGATATAATGTTTGACTGAAACATAATCATTTCAAACCTTGCTTACATTTGTATACAATTACTTTTCTCTCTATTATAGAATAATTGGGAACAGATTTCTTTCATGAAAATCACCTGATTTCCTGGTGTTTTTAGTCTATTATGTCCAAAGTATATTCATATACTTTTTTTAGATATTATTTTTGATTTATTTATTTTTGCTCAGAAAACTTGGGGGTCCAAATAAAAGCGGCGGTTGGGAAAAAGCCTGACGTAGAAGCTACTTCTCAAGGTGCCTCTACATCACAATTTCAATGGCAGAGTTGAACCACTAGGGGCAGAAAGAACTAGCTTTACTACAAAAAGACTCAAATATATCAAAATCACTATAAATAAACGTAAAACATCTGTTTCATTATGATTTGATCTTCTTCGTGAAAGTTACTCTAAGATTATCACAGTACTGTTATGGTTGACATCTCTGCGTCTCTACCAGAACACACACACACACCCTCTTGATCCCTGTGACTGATGACCTAAGGGGTCAGCCCCACACACATCTGCCCAATATCATGACAAACCCTTCGCAACACGTTCAGTCCATGACCTGGTGCTTAAATTGGATATGGCTCAACTTGTCTTGACAACGTAACATACTTTACATAAGTAGTAGGTAGAGCCTAGACCATACCAGTATTTCCATACTCATTAGTATCGTGGCAAGTAAACAAAACACGAAGCGGAAACAAATTCTTTAATGTTGGAAACAAACAGAGTCACATCTATTTATTTTCTAAGCTATATCACACAATGTTTGACATATAGCAGGTTTTTAAAGGATCCAAGAGTTTGGTCTGCTTTGTGTTTTCGTTTTTGCCATGGAAAATAAATATTGCGATACTGGTATTGTCGCAGCCCTAGTAGAAGGGCTGTTGACGAGTTGCCCGGCTACCTAAAGTCCTTGCTCTGGCCAAATGCTATGCCCACGAACGTTTGTGTATTCTACGCAATCAGTCCTGCCCTGAGTACCTCCCTGACGATTTCTAGAACGCAGATGCATTCTAACCATTCTGATTGGTCCCAGAAACCGATGGTTTGAGCCAGAGGCAGAACACACGTGGGTAAAGCTGAGTTTAGAAAATGAGTCATTGGCTTTGAAACTCTAATTGGTTAGTGATGGTCCAATTGCTGATGACTTTGTTTTTCTACAACACCCCTCATTTTGACGTATCGGACTGAAGTATGGAACAAACATAGAGCAGTTAAATAATTCTGTTTAGTAACATAGGCAAGTTGACAAGGACTTCTACAGGCAATACACAGTTCACTGGGACTTTCCAAATGTTCTTGGCAGGGTTGAGGTCAAGTACATTTCAAGTGAGTCAATTCAGGAAGTAAGTTCACATTCCAATTCTCCTGAATACTTTTCTATGAGACAAATTTGTAATTGTAATTTCAGTTCACTTCCTGAATTGACTGAAGGGCATTTCCACATTAACGGAATTGCGCTGGGACTCAGCAGATATTTTACTTTAAAATGTATACCAAACAAAAATCATTGATTTTCATTGAAGTTTAACAAAGCACTGTGCACAATGAATTATTTTAACAATTTCCACATAAAATGTTACAAAAACACATTTACGTGAAGAACTGTGCATATATAAAGTGTGTAAAAAAGAATCAAGCTTGGCCTTCTAAGTGGCGCACCAGTCTAAGGCACTGCATCACAGTGCTTGAGGTGTCACTACAGCCCTGGCTGTGTCACAGCTAGCTGAGACTGGGAGACCCATGAGGTGGTGCACAATTTGCCCAGTGTCGTCCAAGTTATAGGAGGGTTTGGCCGGACAGGGTTTCCCTGTCCCATCGTGCTCTAGCAACTCCTTGTGGTGGGCAGGGTGCCTGCAAGCTGACTTGATCACCAGTTGAACAGTGTTTCCTCTGACACATTGTTGTGGCTGGCTTCTGGGTTAAGTGAGCAGCTTGGCAGGGTTGTGCTTTGCCTCTCCTGAGTCCATAGGGGAGTTGCAGCGATGGGACAAGACTATAACTATTAAATGGATAAGGGGTTAAAAAATATATTATAATAATATAACTGAGGGAGATTACTGTCATTCTGTTATCAAACTTTGCATAGTTTTTCCAGTAAATGTGTTGTATTATTATTTACTGTGTACTTTTTCAATGTAATTATTGTGTATAGAGTTCTATGGTTTGTTCAACTTTGAAATCAATGGGTTTTTTTTTTGGCATACATTGTAAAGTGTAAAATCGGAGTCTCGGTGTAATTCCATTACTGTGGAATTGCCCTAAATTGAAATGGATATGACCACAACGCTGGTCCTTGGTCCCTCTGTTCTCCTGGAAACAGGCTGTGAAAAAGGCTTTCTGGAAACATCAAAAAGGACAGGCAGGCCACTTTCCCAATAGAGTACCGGGACCTGGTGAAGTTGGGTCTTTCTATAAACTAGGGGACCAGTGAGGATTTCCGACACTGGACAACTTGTTACAGCTGTTGATTAGTCATTGATAATAATCTTCATTTTCTTAATGTCATTCCCTTAAGAGGGGCAGCAGGTAGCCTAGTGGTTAGAGGCAGGTAGCCAAGTGGTTAGAGGCAGGTAGCCTAGTGGTTAGAGGCAGGTAGCCTAGTGGTTAGAGGCAGGTAGCCTAGTAGTTAGAGGCAGGTAGCCTAGTGGTTAGAGGCAGGTAGCCTAGTGGTTAGAGGCAGGTAGCCTAGTGGTTAGAGGCAGGTAGCCTAGTGGTTAGAGGCAGGTAGCCTAGTGGTTAGAGTGTTGGGCCAGTAACTGAAAGTGTTGGTAAAAATCTGTCATTCTGCCCCTGAACAAGGCAGTTCAGTTCCCCGGTAGGTCATCATTGTAAATAAGAATTGGTTCTTAACTGACTTGCCTGGTTAAATAAAGATGAAAAAAGAGAGGATCAAAACTATATTTTATAAAATTCCCATGTTGATTTAAAACATTATTTTCACATATTTAGTAATGATAATTTGAATATCAATACATTGGCAAGGCCTAAAAAAAAAAAAAAAAAATGAAAGTGAAAATCCTTGAATTTGAATAGTCAATGTCTGTATGAACCCTGCTTAAAGAATGTATAGTCCTAGTTCTATGTGGTTGTATAGCTGGAGTTATGGGCCAGTTTGCATGTATTCACTTTCAACCCTCTAAGTACACATGTGGAACTGAATGAAAATCCCTTTTTATTTATGTTTCAAACCATTTCAAATGTTTTATCCCAGTGTCACACATTGGCCCCATTATTTATAGAAATACCCAACCACCTGCTTAGGGTGATTGTCACACCCTGACCATAGTTTGCTTTGTATGTTTCTATGTTTTGGTTGGTCAGGGTGTGATCTGAGTGGGCACTCTATGTAACATGTCTAGTTTGTCTAGTTCTATGTTTGGCCTGATATGGTTCTCAATCAGAGGCAGGTGTTAGTCATTGTCTCTGATTGGGAACCATATTTAGGTAGCCTGGGTTTCACTGTGTGTTTGTGGGTGATTGTTCCTGTCTCTGTGTTTTGCACCAGATAGGACTGTTTTAGGTTTTCGCATGTTTGTTGTTTTGTTAGTTTATTCGTGTACAGTTTCGTTATTAAAGTACAATGAATAACAACCACGCTGCATTTTGGTCCGCCTCTACTTCACCTAAGGAAAACCCTTACAGTGATGAGAAGTCCTAATGCACTAGCACCTGAAGCACTTTCTCTCTATCCCTTTACCAATGTGGTTCCTCTCCCTCGGCCAAGCTATTTCCACCTCCTTCTGCCCTGTCTCTCTCTTCCTCCATCCATGTTTGAACACTCCACAGAGTAGTCTAGTAGCAGGCATTGATCCATGTGTTATCCCCTTACCGCTGGCACAGCATGGGTTACTTCCTCAGTCATCTCCGGCCAATCCCTTGCATAATCACCTACATACACAGGCACACACACACACACATGCACACACACACACACACACACGCACCCACGTACGAACGCACGCACGCACGCAGACACACACACACACACACAAACACACACAAACACGCACCCACACGTGCACGAACGCACACACACACATGCACACACACACACACATGCACCCACGCACGCACGCAGACACACACACACACACACAAACACGCAAACGCATCCACACGTGCACGCACACACACACACACACACACACACACACACACACACACACACACACACACACACACACACACACACACACAAACACGCGCACGAACGCACGCACGCATGCACACACACACACACCTTGTACTAAGACCGTATCTTAAGGCTCGCACACATTACACCGAACGTGACTCTAGCATTCGTCTGGCGATCTTTCAGCACTCTGTGTTTTCCGGACCACCCACTGTGGACGTCCGACTGCCAACATTTTCACACGATGTAGAATCGGTGCGCACTCTGTTCAGTGGTGCTAAGTACTCTCAGCCAGCTAACACTACTGGTGTGTCTGAGCCCTTAGCGATAACCATGTCTAACACCCAACACATATAAACACATGGACATGTTCACAAACACACACACGCAGCATGGACAAACACACACATACACACACACACACACACACACACACACACATATCCTGACCCATTAGACCAACCCCGACCCCAATCCCAAATCCATCAATGCAGCAACTTCTAACACACACAATTGGATTCCTTCTGTCCTTGGCTTCTGATCCAGTCCACTGCACACCCTTCATCCCTCCCTCCCTCCCTGACCTGCAGAACCCTTTTGATTCCATCTAAAATGGTTCTAAAAAGGTTAATCCGTGTCCCAATCTAACACTCTAAACTGGGTCTCCGTATTAAGGTTTGTCCTGATGGTCTGATAGGATTCTGACAGGCTGTACTGCATGTCCCTTTCTGCTCATTTTATCCAAATCAACAGGTAAAGCAATGATGATCAACTTAGTGGCATCCATTTAATCATTCACCTGCCAGTCTGTTTTTTATCAATGCACAAAAAAGACATGAATTAATAGACATTAGTTCATGGATTAAACTACGACAAGATCAGCTTCTCCTCTACATGTCCCTGTAGCACTTTCTGGTGGTACAGAGAGACGTGTGTGTGTGTGTGAGTACTGCAGTACAGCTCTCTCCTGCTACTCTCTGCTGCTCTCCTCTCAGTGCTGGGTCTCTAGTTACTGCTCAGTCTCAGGATCAGATTACAAACTCAGCAAACACTGCTTTTACCCTCTCCATCTCCCCCTCTCTCTCCCTCTCCCTCTCCCTCTCTCTCTCCATCTCCCTCTCTCTCCCCCTCTCCATCTCTCTCTCCCTCTCTCTCCCCCTCTCTCCCCCTCTCCATCTCCCTCTCTCACACACACACACACACACACACACACACACACACACACACACACACACACACACACACACACACACACACACACACACACACACAGCATAACACAGCATAACACAGCATAACACAGCGTCCTCGCAATCTTCCTCCCTCTCTCTATCTCTCTCCTTGAGACACTGACACAAACACAAATACACACACACACGGTGACAGCATTTAATGCTCATACACAAACATACGCGTCACACACAGAGAGCGGTGTAGAGTACTTAAGTAAAAATACTTTAAAGGACTACTAAAGTTGTTTTTGGAGTATCTGTACTTTACTTTGACAACGTTTACTAAATAAAATAATGTACTGTTTACTCCACACATTTTCCCTGACATCCAAAAGGACCAGTTACATGTTGAATGCTCAGCAGGACAGGAAAAGGGTCTAATTCACGTACTTCTCAAGAGAACATCCCTGGTCATCAACTGCCTCTGACCTGCAGGACTCACTAAACAAAAATCATTTGTTTGTAAATGATGTCTGAGTGTTGGAGTGCGCCCCTGGCTAGCTTAAAACCGTCGGGTTTGCTTAATGTTGGGAATGTGAAATGATTTATACTTTTACTTTTGATACTTCAGTATATTTTTTGCAATTACATTTACTTTTGATACTTAAGTATATTTAAAACCAAATACTTTTAGATTTTTACTCAAGTAGTATTTTACTGGGTGACTTTCACTTTTACTTGAGTCATTTTCTATTAAGGTATCTTTACTTTTACTCATGTATGACAATTGAGTACTATTTCCACCCAGTGCACACAGATCGTCTTGTTAGCAGAGCCTTCTGTTCATAAAAAGCTGAGGACAACACAAGACCCCTGGACACAAAGTTGATCCCTAACATATTATATTTGATATACTTCTGGCTGATTTATACATTATTCTAAAGTAACACACACACACACACACACACACACACACACACACACACACACACACACACACACACACACACACACACACACACACACACACACACACACACACACACACACACAGATAGGGAGAGGGAGAGGGAGAGGGATATACTCGACCAGCCCCTTATACACATATGCAAATACACTCCAAAATGCATACAAATTATCTATGATTAGAGTTTGTATGTGTGTGTGTGTGTGTGTGTGCATGTGTGTTCGTACGAGTGTGTATGTATTTGTGTGGTTATATATAGCATGCTAGAGTAGCAGTGTGTGTCTGCGCCTCTGTACTGTAAGACCTAACTATAATCTACTGTGAGTGACACATACAGGGACAAGAGCATGAATAAAGCAATGACTACTCAATACACAACCACATCTAACACATTAGTTCCAACGTGACAGAACGCAAGCCACCAGCGCTATGCATATGTTTACCTAAGCTGTACCTATGTTAGCCAGCAGCATACCACCCTGCATCCCACTGCTGGTTCTGATGTCAAGCAGGTTTGGTCCTGGTCGGTCCCTGGATGGGAGACCAGATGCTGCTGGAAGTGGTGTTGGAGGGCCAGTAGGAGGCACTCTTTCCTCTGGTCTAAAAAATATCCCCGGGCGGTAACTGGGGTGCCGTCTTCTGGATGAAATGTTAAATGTGCGTCCTTCCCCTCCGTGGTCACCTACGAGCCCATGGCACTTATCGTAATGGTGTTAACCCTGGTGCTAAATTCTCAATCTGCCCATCATGGACACCTAATCATCCCCAGCTTCCAATTGGCTCATTCATGCCTCTCCCTTGTAACTATTCCCCAGGTTGTTGCTGAGAATGTGTTCTCAGTCAACTTACCTGGTTAAATGAATGTTTTGTCATTTTTGGGGCTGTACATGTGAATCAGTGCTATGATCAAATACTTGGTAGCCTGGCGGGTAGGAGAGTTGGGCCAGTAACCAAAAGGTTGCTGGATTGAATCCCTAAGCCGACAACGTAAAAATCGACCATTCTGCCCCTGAGCAAGGCAGTGAACATCCAACAACTGCTCCCCAGGTGCTAATAATGTTGATTAAGACCCCCCTCACTTGTCTGATTCAGAGGGCTTGGGTTAAATGCTGAAGACACATTTCAGTTGAACGCAATGAGCAACTGACTAGGTTTCCCCTTTTCTATGTTGCTCATTCTCTCTCACACATGCGCACAGACAAACACATGCACGTCACGTGCAAACGCACATGCATGTACACTCCAAGTCCAAAGGGAAGTGCTAAATTGGAATGAGACGTATAATTAATCCATCACAAAGCAACAAACTGGTCATTTTCTGTTTCTAAAACGACTGTCACAGAGGACAGGGAATTTTCCCCTTGTTGAGAGAAATTGCTGTCTGCTCGCTTGGCAAATTCCATTTCAGATGACACTCTACACACAGCCAGAAAGACAGACACACTCAAAACACACACACACACACACACACACACACACACACACACACACACACACACACACACACACACACACACACACACACACACACACACACACACACACACACACACACACACACACACACACACACACACACACACACGCTTAACAAAAGACAACGAATGTCTTAAAGAAACACGTGACTGAGCACACAAGCACACACACCTCCTATACCCAGTTCCTCCTCATCCTTTGCCATCTGTGCCAAGGCAAGCCGTGCCACCATCTGTGAGTGGCTGGCACGATCTGGCCTGCCAATCATCAACCACATGGGTAAATCCACAAGTACTGGAATAGACTGACTGACTGTGTGAGCCCTCCTCTGCATGATGGACCCCTCCCTATGAGGGCCCCTGTGATCTATAGACTACAGCAGGATGGTACACTAACCCCATCACATTTCACTTCACAGCCACAAAGACACACAGGGACTTGGTTGACAACATTGGACTTGGTTGAGGACATTGGGCTTGATTCAAAACATTGGGCTGGTTGAGGATGCTGGTTGGTTGGCTGAGAACAAATGAAAGACGTGCTCATTATTGTAGGGCAGACAATCTCGCCACAGCCTATAAATAGGCTTCTGACTGGGTCTAGGTCTGTGGACTGGGGTTTTAAGCACTGTGTGGGGATAGAGGAACTGAACTGAACGAGGCCACGTGTGGCGGGAGAGGCAACACAGAAACAGCTCTTTAAACACAGCAGCAGAGGAGGCACAGGGAGACAAGCAGCACAGCACCAGCAGAGCCACGGGTCCCTGATCCTATAGGACCGTTTACACCTCCACTCCCATGCTCTGTTCCAAGCGACGAACACACACTTGCAGAATCCCTGTGTTCAACCAGGGGCAAAGTGTCCGCGCTGCAGCGTGTTATGTGCAAAACACATTGTGACAGTGTGTAATGTCAAAGTCTCACTCTCAGCTCTCACTTATGCAAACACACACTCTGTAACACGCAGACACACACACACACACCCGTTTATTACGCTTGACTAGAGCAGTGTCCTCTCTGACAGTGTCAGGGCACAAGAGCACTATAATTGCTACTCTGTGAACTAGGCAGGCTGGGCTGTGGGCCCATCAGAATTCCCCTGTCGCTGGAAAACTGGGTAGAGGCCTGGGTAGAGGTAGAGATACATACCTCTCTACCCTCTAACACTCAGCTCCCTCCCTCACTGCTTATCATCTCCCTGGCTCCTGGCTCGCCACACGGAAACTCAACCACGGGGTCAAAGGTCAGCGACCTCACTTCCTCCTTCCTGTTGTGTTAGTTAAGGTTCTATTATTATGTTTTTTTTCTCGGCTCATTGTAGTTGTGAAGGATTTACCTCTCAATTATGATTGGCTTTCAGTATGTCTCAGACAGTATGTTTGTGGAGTAGCAGATTTCATGAATATATCTGGCCCACATTGCTGGCTGCTGAGGTAATTTTCCTTTGTTTTGGTGGCTAGCGCTAATAACGCTCGACTAGCCGGTGCGTGCTGCACCGTGACTAACCACAATCTAGAAGATAATGCTGAGCTCACTTCCTGTTGCGGAATGACTTGGGAGTATTCAGTTTCACCCTCCCCCTCCCCCCCCTCCCTATCCTTTACAGCCAGAAGGAAGTGCAGAGCTGGTTTATTCAGTGGACTAGTAACTAGGAAAACACCTGGGGAGGAGTAGAGAGGAAGTAACGAGGGAGACACGAATGCAGTGGTGTGGACGTGTAGACATTGTCCACCGTTGGCCAAATCAAACAGACCAGCTGCTTGCCCAAACACAGCCAAGTAATCCAGGAGGAATCACTGTGGATTTTCTTGTTATTCTCTCATTTTTACCACTTTAATTAAGGGGGAAAGAATTAAAAAAAAAACTGAAACAGAAAGTGTTTATTTTCTGTTCCTTAAACCTGGTTAGTGGGATTAGACTGAAGATGGAGTTCCTGTGTTTCAGTCCTCCTCCAATGGCATCTTACTGGGGTGGATTGGGTACTTAAGGTGTCTGTCTTGGGTGAGGGGTGGGAGAAAAAGAGAGGGGGTCGTGGCCCACGTTGAATGGGCTCGCGAGTGATTTTGGATCTCTCGACAACATTCCATCAAACACGCTGACATTACGCGACTGAGGGCAATGGAGGACAGAGTGTGAAGGGGAGGGCGAAACATCAAAGGTTAGTTAACCCCTGTTCGATCAGAAGTAAATGCTAGAGATTAATACTTTTGGGAGAAGAAGCTAAAACTGTGAAGAGGTCACAAAACTTTCCGGAGGACAATCTTCTCGAAAATTCTTTCTGACGATTCCCAATTCGGATTCTCATCTCTGTCATACATATTTGATGTTTTAAAATGACAACGAAAAGACATTTGGTTTCTTTTCATTGTTGTACTTCAGCCTATCGACCACCACCACCTTTTTATGACATATTTTTTATGTCTCTCTGTTTTCCATGTCTTTCCTTCAGCCAAGACTCAGAACAAAAAGAAGAGCTAGACATCCAATTAAAGGAAGTCACTTCAGTCAGAGAGAGGGAAGTGAGATCTGAAAGGCCACCAAACGACATGTCAGATGACAAGAGACTGTCGGAGTGGCTGTTGCTGCAGCGATTCCGCCACATTCATTCATCACACCAGCGCCATAGTGGCCCAAAGGAGCCTGGGAAATATTGAGCGGATAAAGTCTGAATATTACTCATCGTTACTTCTCCATTTCTAATGGCCCGAGTGCAGCAATTAAACCTCAGATCGGTAGATCACCCCGTGTGACGACTCCAAAACCAAATACCGCTTCACTTCTCACATTGATTCAAATCGAGACCTCATTTCAGAGACTTCAACAGACATTTTGATCAGACTTTTTTTCCAGAATCCAATGATATCCTAGCTGCTCTTCTGACATCCGAGGACCACATAAACCCTGTACACCAAATAACACTGTCCCTACCACTGCCACTACCTCTGTCTGTCAGCATCATCACTGTTGCTTTGTAAAGGCACATTAAAATGAGGCGTTTACCCACACACCCCAGTGTCCAAATAAATCAGATCAAAAAGCTATTGTTTTTATCTGGGCCCCAATTGCACACACAGATGATTGAGGTTCCTGTTCACTTAGCACAAGTCATTATCCCCAAGCAAAACAAATAAAGGAAAGATATGTAAGACAAAATTCAGGAGAGCCCCCCCATGAAACAAGAGCATGGTTCTACTAGTCACTCTTCTCTCAGTACTGTTACAAGAGTTCTGCTCTGAAGCTCTGGCCAGGTGCCACAGTAAATAGTTTAGGACCAAACAGGGATCTTTAGCATGACGCTTCACTGCCCATATGGGACAGACGAAGAGACCCAATGCTTCTGTGTATTTGAGTGGCTAAGATGAGTTTATTTGTGAGGTACTAAAATATTTTAGAAAACCTCACAGTGGACGTTATGAGGCATCGGTCTTCAAACGAATTGGCAAGAAAAGAGGTGCTTGAGAAAATGGCAGTCGGAGAAATCTGTTCACTGTTCAAATTGTGCTTTCAACTGGGATAGGAGGATGGGCATTTGCTAGTATTTGTCCTCGTGATCCACAATATGGACTCAAGCATTATGGACTTGGAACAAAGAGTACACGCGATTTACTTTTCATTTATCGTGACATTTTACCTCCAAAAATCAAACTTGATGTCCAAGAGCTTGCGGTCTCCTGCTGTTAGTGTTGATTGTTTGAACTTGGGATGAGGGGAGTATTGGGATAGGTGTGCACGTACACATGCATGACATATGCAATATGTCGGACCTTCGCATGTCAATGCTTCATTTTGAATCCAAATAAAGTATTTGAAATGTGTGCGTTGCACAGATGGCTGCTTTGAGATCAACAGCCAAGAGAGTCGCAGAAGTCTGAGCACGCATGTCCATCTGCCATGATCCAGATCCATCTTCATCTACCCTCCATCCTCTTCCTCATCCTTTGCCTCCCCTTCACCTCATAGCCCTCTGTCCAGAGTGAGACTGTGGCAACTTCATTTCCATGATGTCTCTGGGTGTTCTACCATAGTGATGGAGACGAGGAGACATTAACTGTGATCTTTAATATTCATAATCATTGAGAGCATCTTGACTGGCTGCAACACCACTTGGTATGGCATCTGCTTAGCATCCGACCGCAAGGCGCTACAGAGGGTAGTGCGTATGGCCCGGTACATCACTGGGGATGAGCTCCCTGCCACCCAGGACCTCTATACAGCCCAGTCAAAACTGTTCGCTGCTCTGGCTCCCCAATGGTGGAACACACTCCCTCACGACGCCAGGACAGCGGAGTCAATCACCACCTTCCTGAGACACCTGAAACCCCACCTCTTTAAGGAATACCTAGGATAAGATAAAGTCATCCTTCTCACCCCCCCCCCCTTAAAAGATTTAGATGCACTATTGTAAAGTGGCTGTTCCACTGGATGTCATAAGGTGAATGCACCAATTTGTAAGTCGCTCTGGATAAGAGCGTCTGCTAAATGACTTAAATGTAAATGTAAATGTATACCAGGCGGTGTCAGAGGAAGGCGCTAGAAATTGTTAAAGACTCCAGCCATCCAAGTCATCCCAAGTCATAGACTGCTCTCTCTGCTATCGCACGCCAATTGGTACCGATGGGATCCATCAGCATGTAATCAGTGTTATTTGAGAAGGTTCTGACTGAGTTCGGTGCTTCTCCGATTCCTGGTGTGGATGAAGTAAATCCCAGGATTCAACGTTTGGGGAAAGAATTCCATGTTTGCCCAGGGCAGCATTGGGATCAATCTGGGGCTCGGGGGATTGGGGGATCTGGGGAATTTCTGGCACTCCCGAACTAGATAAAGACTATGAGACATCTGGGTAAACTTATACGGGCTTTATGTATTTAATGACTGTAGGGGGTGGAGGTGGGGTTTTATCCAAAGCCAGAGAAGTGGTTATTTGGTAAAGGTCGAGAGCGGAATTTCCCCCACCACACCACCAGAACAGGGGGAATGGTTTGACAGACGCACCTCAGAGTCTGCTCGATTGAGAATGAGATTCCTTTCTACATGTACACCTAGAATCATCTCTTTCCTTGAATGCGACTGGAGCTGGATTCAGATAGGACCTAGATTTAAAGGAGTAAGTAAGACTGCTCCAATCCAAATCAGAGTTCCTAAGATACCGCAGATCCAAAACATTCCTTAAAACATCATTGTAGAATGTCGCCATCTATTTAAAAAATATCCCCTCTCTATCTCTATAACAGACACATATCCCTCTCTATCAAAGAGAGAGAGAGAGAGAGAGAGAGAGAGAGAGAGAGAGAGAGAGAGAGAGAGAGAGAGAGAGAGAGAGAGAGAGAGAGAGAGAGAGAGAGAGAGAGAGTAACATAGAGAACTAATCTCACTCTCACACTCTCTTGAGTGCCTGGACTAATGTATTATAAAGCCATGTGACGAGGACTGGTACAGGATAGAGAGCTGAATTCCTGTTAGCCAGACTGTTAGCCAACCAGCAGTAGGACACACTGGGTTAATAAAGGGGAAAGGGGTTTAATAAATGACAGGACGAGCTGATGTCCTGCCCCTCTCAGTGACATGACTGGGGACTGGGGTGAGGAGTTGGTGAAGAGAGGGAGTGGAGAGGTGTGGTGGCATGCAGTTGGGCTATATGGTAGGTCCCAACAGCTAGCTCCGTGACCACAAAGCCCCATGGTTAAGGTTCTGTGTATTACTCTGTACAACATCTGTTATTATTTTATCCCGTCATGTTTTTGCTCTGCTGTTGTCATGCTGACAATGTTCATCTTTCCAGTGACCGCTCTGAATAAGACTGACCTTTTATTTGCTCCAGAGGTCAAAAACCCCTCAGGGCGTGCAAGGGAGGGAGGGAGGGAGGGAGGGAGGGAGGGAGATAAAGAAACCCATTTTGGTCACAGCAGTGCTGGGGGAAAATCCTTCCTATCCCTCTCTTGGTCTGTGCTGGCAGACAGCCGTCTCCCCAAGTCAGCTAAAGTGAGGCAGGCAGGGCAGGAGCCTGCAGCTGTCCACAGCCCTGCTTAAAAAAAAACAGACTGGAACAGTCCCCCCGGTCAACCTGTCCCCGTCCTCTCCAACCACTTTAGAAGCCCTCCCTTCCCTCCCACCATGGGAGTCACTCACCACGCCAAGTGGGTGACAGCCTTGCAGGATTTGGCTGCTTCAACAATATACACACAGATGGGTTCTCCACTGCTCCCTCATGCCATACATTGACACATCAAGTCCAAACAGGAGGTTTAAAAAAATAACGAGTTTGTTTTCCAACCTCCGGAATAACTCTGTAATGAGCACAATGCTGTAATTGCTCATTTGCCTCTCTACCCCACTCCCCATTTTAGTCCGCTCAGACCCCGCAGCTCATGTTTCAGGCTGATGAAACGTTAGTGTGTGTGGGGTACTGACGCTCCAGCTGCACTACACATTAACTACACTAGCACCACAACACACTACACATGAACTACACTAGCACCACAACACACTACACATTAACTACACTAGCACCACGACACACTACACATGAACTACACTAGCACCGCGACACACTACACATGAACTATACCAGCACCACAACACACTACACATGAACTGCACTAGCACCGCGACACACTACACATGAACTATACCAGCACCACAACACACTACACATGAACTACACTAGCACCACGACACACTACACATGAACTACACCAGCACCACAACACACTACACATGAACTGCACCAGCACCACAACACACTACACATGAACTGCACTAGCACCACAACACACTACACATGAACTACACTAGCACCACAACACACTACAGGATAGAGTTGGGACAATAAATAAAAAATTATAAGTTATTGCGGGCATTTTCCTGATATCGTTCATTACGATACGTAGCCTGTACTAGAGAAATGTGAAGTTTGACAAGAAGTAAGTGTGTTAATGTGGGTGATTGTTAATGGGACAGTTGATGGCTACAACCATCAGACTCGTAGTAAGTTAGTAGTTTAAAGGAAACGTTTCAAAAACTTGTTGCACATTAATGTTATAAACTATCCTTCTATTTATCATCATCGCATCAATTCAGGCAATTTATCACGATATGGATTTTTTTTGGTCCATATCGCCCAGCTCTACTACAGAGAGAACTGACCCAGATTCCCATCAGGCCACCCTCTATCTGTGTATTCGACCATGTTGTGACTGACGACGAAGTTCACTGGATTGCGACGTTCCTCTCTGAATCTATGAATAAACATGCCCTCTTGGCTGCATTCGCAGCAGAGTCTATCTAAAAGAACCGCTGACCCTAACTGTTCTGTGGTAGCGGTTCCAGAACACTGACCCTTCGGATAGACTATTTTACGCCCAGGGATACGAGTAGGCCTTTAGGAGACATACAGGAATAAAAGTGGACGTCAGTGTGCTGTAGGACCAACACATCCATATTGGAATGAGAACAGGAAACAGGAAACAGACAATGGTGCTCTGATGCGCTGCTAGCTCCAACTCCAAAAAGTTCTGGGACACTGTGAAGTCCATGGAGAACAAGAGCACCTCCTCTCAGCTGCCCACTGCACTGAGGCTAGGAAACACGGTCTCCACCGATAAATCCATGATTATCGAAAACTTCAATAAGCACTTCTCAACGGCTGGCCATGCCTTCCGCCTGGCTACTCCAACCTCGGCCAACAGCTCCGCCCCCCCCGTAGTTCCTCACCCAAGCCTCTCCAGGTTCTCCTTTACCCAAATCCAGATAGCAGATGTTCTGAAAGAGCTGCAAAACCTGGACCCGTACAAATCAGCTGGGCTTGACAATCTGGACCCGCTATTTCTGAAACTATCTGCCGCCATTGTCGCAACCCCTATCACCAGCCTGTTCAACCTCTCTTTCATATCGTCTGAGATCCCCAAGGATTGAAAGCTGCCGCAGTCATCCCCTCTTCAAAGGAGGAGACACCCTGGACCCAAACTGCTATAGACCTATATCCATCCTGCCCTGCCTATCTAAGGTCTTCGAAAGCCAAGTCAACAAACAGGTCACTGACCATCTCGAATCCCACCGTACCTTCTCCGCTGTGCAATCTGGTTTCCGAGCCGGTCACGGGTGCACCTCAGCCACACTCAAGGTACTAAATGATATCATAACCGCCATCGATAAAAGACAGTACTGTGCAGCCGTCTTCATCGACCTCGCCAAGGCTTTCGACTCTGTCAATCACCAAATTCTTATCGGCAGACTCAACAGCCTCGGTTTTTCGGATGACTGCCTTGCCTGGTTCACCAATTACTTTGCAGACAGAGTTCAGTGTGTCAAATCAGAGGGCATGCTGTCCGGTCCTCTGGCAGTCTCTATGGGGGTGCCACAGGGTTCAATTCTCGGGCCGACTCTTTTCTC
The DNA here is from genome assembly GCF_023373465.1 of Oncorhynchus keta. Classification (NCBI taxonomy): domain Eukaryota; kingdom Metazoa; phylum Chordata; class Actinopteri; order Salmoniformes; family Salmonidae; genus Oncorhynchus; species Oncorhynchus keta. Next base: position 21,354,375 of record NC_068452.1, read on the forward strand.
TGTATATATCAATGATGTTGCTCTTGCTGCGGGCGATTCCCTGATCCACCTCTACGCAGACGACACCATTCTATATACTTTCGGCCCGTCATTGGACACTGTGCTATCAAACCTCCAAACGAGCTTCAATGCCATACAGCACTCCTTCCGTGGCCTCCAACTGCTCTTAAACGCGAGTAAAACCAAATGCATGCTTTTCAACCGATCGCTGCCTGCACCTGCATGCCCGACTAGCATCACCACCCTGGATGGTTCCAACCTTGAATATGTGGACATCTATAAGTACCTAGGTGTCTGGCTAGACTGCAAACTCTCCTTCCAGACTCACATCAAACATCTCCAATCAAAAATCAAATCCAGAGTCGGCTTTCTATTCCGCAACAAAGCCTCCTTCACTCACGCTGCCAAGCTTACCCTAGTAAAACTGACTATCCTACCGATCCTCGACTTCGGCGATGTCATCTACAAAATGGCTTCCAACACTCTACTCAGCAAACTGGATGCAGTCTATCACAGTGCCATCCGTTTTGTCACTAAAGCACCTTATACCACCCACCACTGCGACTTGTATGCTCTAGTCGGCTGGCCCTCACTACATATTCGTCGCCAGACCCACTGGCTCCAGGTCATTTACAAGTCCATGCTAGGTAAAGCTCCGCCTTATCTCAGTTCACTGGTCACGATGGCAACACCCATCCGTAGCACGCGCTCCAGCAGGTGTATCTCACTGATCATCCCTAAAGCCAACACCTCATTTGGCCGCCTTTCGTTCCAGTACTCTGCTGCCTGTGACTGGAACGAATTGCAAAAATCGCTGAAGTTGGAGACTTTTATCTCCCTCACCAACTTCAAACATCAGCTATCCGAGCAGCTAACCGATCGCTGCAGCTGTACATAGTCTATAGGTAAATAGCTCACCCTTATTCACCTGCCTCATTCCCATACTGTTTTTATACTGTTTTTATTTATTTACTTTTCTGCTCTTTTGCACACCAATATCACCAATATCTCTACCTGTACATGCCCATCTGATCATTTATCACTCCAGTGTTAATCTGCAAAATTGTATTATTCGCCTACCTCCTCATGCCTTTTGCACACATTGTATATAGATTGCCCATTTTTTTTCTACTGTGTTATTGACTAGTTAATTGTTTACTCCATGTGTAACTCTGTGTTGTCTGTTCACACTGCTATGCTTTATCTTGGCCAGGTCGCAGTTGCAAATGAGAACTTGTTCTCAACTAGCCTACCTGGTTAAATAAAGGTGAAATAAAAAAAAATAAAAAAAAAAATAAAAGAGGACACGGTTATCTAATTGGGTTATCACACGCAAGCCTGACAGAGTCACACACTTAGAACCTATGGTGAGTTGTCTGTCAACTGGCATTTCACGCCTGGCATTCAAAGTGTTGACCCTAAATCCAGTGGTGAACTTTCCTCAACGTGAATCACGTCAGCCATACGGACAATTAACCCTTATCTGACTGGGTCGAGGCAGTCTCTACATTAGAGACGCATTGCTCTAGCGAAGGAATGAGTCTCCTTGAATGGTTCTATTTGTCCAGCATCTTTGATGGTGCATCCTGGGTCCTTCCGATAGCAACAGTTGGAGAGAGATCAAAGTTGCCACACAGCTGAGCTGACTTACAGAAGAAAACCTCTAAAGGTGTTTAATCACTATGTGCACCACAAGAAATACTGCAACAACATCCTTATAAGTATAAAAACACAACGCCCTGTGAACAGGACAGTGCATTCGGGGGAATAAGCTTTAGAGGATTTAAGACCTAGAGCATGTTGACAACATGATCCGCTCTGCATTCTTGCCATATTTCTGTTATGAAGTTTGAACGTCAGTCGATGGCTCCAGGTCTTTTGGAGGGAAGTTCGAAGTGGAGGGATTTAGGCCTTAGCCTCGAATTATACTGTTCCATGGAATTTTCTGGAAGAAGTGCTTTTCATCAACAGGGCAAAATACCCTGGGGTGAAGAGAAGAAACACTTGGGGACTTGTTCATTTGCTCAAGGATTCCCCTACATCTCAGAGAAGCACATCAAACCAGAGAGCAGGCAGTGTTTAGATGTGTTTGCCTGCACATCCACAGGGAATTCAATAACAGGGGAAATAGATTAGCTTCATGGTTTTATACCGGTTGCTAAGCAAACTGGCTCATAATGACAGAATGCCACTCTCTCTCCAAAAACTCCCACCTACACAGAGCTTCTCCACAGAGCTTCTCCACAAGCCCCCCCCAGTCTATGCTACACCATCTGACTGGCTAGGCCTCATCTTAACGGTCAACAAACAAGTTTTGCGTACGATTTAACATTTAGCATTGCCAGTTTTGCTTTTACATGGTACACTATTTACAAGTCTATTGGAACAGTAGCGTAGTTCGACTATAGAGGCATGTTGTTACTATCCAGGGTGGGGATGTAGTAACTGTTAAGACGCATTCTTCAGCTGCGCTCATAGCAGAGGACAACCTTTATTTCACCTTTGGTGACCTAACCTTGCAGCAGCAGACGCAGCGGCACCATCAGCACCTCAAGGCATGAAGAAGGAAACCACGCAAACTTCAGAGCGTTGGATCAGCTAGTCCGACCTTCTTTGTAACAATGTAACTGTTTTTGAGACGTGTAGCCTAACCGCGATTGATAGACCACATCACAACATTTCCCTCGGCAAAATGTTTAGCCGGGACCAGACCACCAGTTTGTTACACAGTAACAACTCAGCATCCTTTATTATCATTATTATTATTATTATTATTATTATTATTATAGCTTTGTCACTAACAAACAGTGCATCTAACCCTGGGTCCATAACAATAGAATGAATCACAATGAGGGCTAATCACTGGCTACCTGAAGGCTTCATGTGGTTTTGCGAGAGCTGTGAGATAATGATTCCCTCATCAATGCAACCTTCAAGGAGCTTCCTATGATTGACGTGACATGATCATGTGGGCTTTATGAAAACAAACCAACCTTCATAATGCCGCAAGGTGTGTTCACGCCTCCATGACTCCTTTCGGCTGAATTGTCACGGCTGCTGCTGCCAGTCCGAGGACTCCCGTGGTCCATGTACCTTCCGTTGGTGTAAACTCCCTCCGCCCCATAGACCGGGTGCCCGTGGGCAAAGGCAGCCGCCGAAATGTCCAGGTATGCCCGGGTGCCAGTCGGAGGCAGCACGGTGGCGTCATTGTTGTTCAACCCCGCTATTTGTGTCGAGTCCTGTGCAGGAGAGGCTGCAATGGTAGGATTTAGCAAATGTCCCGACACAGCCTCGGAAGCGTGTACCCCTGCCATCATCCACGGACGTTACAGAAACACATTCAACCTAGTGCATTGACCCATTGTTTCAAAACACGAGTCCACGGCTGTGTAGCTCACATAAGATCATCAGTCCACCGACGAAGCGCAGTCCACTGAATCTAGGATAGACTGATTGAACTGTCTGCGTCTCGCTGAACAAACTCTTGTCGCTCGAAAATGAACAGATGGTGCTCGGTATGTGATCTGGTGTGATTAGCTAACTGCATGGATTCATAAGGAGTCCCCTCAGAAACAGTTCCGGCTAATAAAAAGGCGTTAATTAGTCTTTACACGCGCTTTCGTTTTTTCTCCAAGCTTCTTGTTTGCGCAGAGGCTGCATGCAGAAGAACGTCTTATTCGCCTGGTCCCTACTCTCCTATCCGCTCTTGCAGATGTACATCCCCACGTGCATCCGCGGGATGCAGCTATATACAATGCGCTGTTATGCGAGTTGCTCGCTTGTCCCCTCCCCACACGATCCATGCCCGTGTGCGCTAATTCACAGACAGACAGACAGACAGACAGACAGACACACACACACACACACACACACACACACACACACACACACACACGCACGTACACGTACACTTAAATTATTATTGTTCCTCACACACATTCACTGAAATTATTCATGTTCATTCATACTACAACTTGTAGCCTAAGCCATTTCTAGACTAAAAGAGATTAAAGTATTGACACCAGAGGAGGATGGTGGGAGGATCCATAGGAGGACATGCTCATTGTAATGGCTGGAATGGAATATGGTTTCCATAAATTTGATTTGTGTGTATACCATTCCCTTAATTCAATTCCAGGCATTACAATGAGCCCATCCTCCCACAGCTCCTCCCACCAGCCTCCTCTGATTAACAGGGAATGTGAGTGAAATTTGTCTTATCATTAGGCTACTCTCTAAGGATTTTCAAATGCATATTTATTATCACAGCCAACATTTAGGTAAGGGAGACTGGTTATTCCTGAGTGGTGCAGTGGTCTAAGGCACTGCATGTCAGTGCTAGAGATGCCTCTATGGGCGTTATCAACTTAATCTCAGAACCAAATATTACATGCAGTCTCTTACCGAGACGACTATTATTTTCAGGCCAGGCTTCAGTCCCAATCAGAGAGGGAGTGGCATAACATCAACACTAATCCACAGAGAATGTCACATGGCTTCCACAAGCATAAACACCACACCAGGCACCTGCACATTATTGATTGGTGAGAATGAAAAGCACAGGACTCAGAACAGACCTATCCTTGCTGGTCTATTCTCCTTCTCAGAATAGACCTATCTATTCATACTGTAGAACAAGTGGTACACAACCAATCCCTGTGCCACAGTTCAGAATTCAACTGCTGCGGATAGAAACCCACAATATCAGTAATGATTCAATTCTGACCACAAATTAGCTCAATCACTTTCACTATCGTCATTCAACAAATCTGGGAAACAAGGGGGACAATTATCTCTGTGCAATCGCTGATGAATTCTACAAAACATCTTTATCGATCTACTTCATCACACGACTTCACAGAAACTCATCATTCTGTTAAAGTGTTTCACCCCTAATGATGCAGGACAAACCCACTGACAAGGTTTCATCCCAAATGGTACCCTATTCCCTATATAGTGCCCTACTTTTGACCACAGCTCATATAGGGCCCTGGTCAAAAGTAGTGCATTATCTAGGGAATAGGTTGCCATTTGGGACGAAACCGGGATCTTCACCATCAGGCAGACATTCCAGGGGAGGAGGAAGGAACGATGAACAATAAGCACTCAGATAATACAGTTCAGTTATAACCCACTGAGAGGACAAATCACACCACAGCCATTTGGAAGGAGAGAAATCATGTGCTGCTGCGGTAGAGATGCTCAGAGTGTTTGGTCATTATTGTCGTACCAAGACATTATAATCAAATTCTGCAGTATGGATGAGCGGTTAGATCAGCTGCTCTGTGGTTTTCTGTGACATTGATGTGTCTTTGAATTGAAGGAGTGTGAACTAGGATAGAGTGTGCATGTGTGTGTGTGTGTGTGTGTGTGTGTGTGTGTGTGTGTGTGTGTGTGTGTGTGTGTGTGTGTGTGTGTGTGTGTGTGTGTGTGTGTGTGTGTGTGTGTGTGTGTGTGTGTGTGTGTGTTCTTCCTTCCTGTAAACTTAAATGAGGGCAGAGGCATACATCCTGCGGCTGCCTCATCCGTCTTACACCAGTCAATCTGCCAGTCAGCCAGCCAGCTAGTCAGCCAGTCAGCCAGCCAGCCAGCGGGTCAGTCTATACTCATTGACCAGAAACTACTTCTCAATGTGAATTATTTATACACAGCTGATTCTTCTAGAACACAGTAGTTCAGATGCTGGGCTAGAGAGAGATAGAGAGAGAGAGAGAGAGAGAGAGAGAGAGAGAGAGAGAGAGAGAGAGAGAGAGAGAGAGAGAGAGAGAGAGAGAGAGAGGGAGAGCAGTAGAGAGTGAGAGAGCAGTAGAGAGAGAGAGAACAGTAGAGAGCGAGAGAGCAGTAGAGAGAGAGAGAACAGTAGAGAGAGAGAAATGTTGGTGGAATGAACACATTGGGGAGGAAAATAAAGAACAATGGGGTGGATGGAAAGATCGAGGAAAGGTGAGAAGACGAGATCGAGGTGAGGGATACTACTGATGAGAAAAATAAGTCAAGAAGGAAGGCAAGAGGTCGGGGGTGAGGTAGTCTCTCTCTCTCTCTCTCTCTCTCTCTCTCACTCCTCACTCACTCTGATTCATGCATTATGCATCTTCAGAAATAATTCAGAATAAGTCCTGCTTTTAAAAGTCCTGCTCCAAGCCTTCCAGCCAGGCTGTCTCACTTTAATGTTCAAATCCCTTTGGCTCCCAAGCCTCAAACAGGAACCCCCCCTAGGACCCACACGGGGGGGAGCCACACTAGGACTTATTAACCAAGGACCTTATCTTATGCTGCATCACTGCAAACTGGTCCTCCGCTTAGTAAAGAAAGATGTTGTGGTGAACAGATGAGGATGGTCCTACTCTACTGGGGAGGAGAATGGAGTTATTATTAATGAGAGCCGGAGATAGAGAGAGAGAGAGACAGAAAAAGGGAGAGAATAAAAGAGAGTCTGTGAGAGATCCACAGAAAAGGAAACGGAAAGCAGTTGCAGCATTGTTTTCCATTTGACTATCATGCCACTAACAATTCAATCACACCCTGGTTGATTTCCATGGAAGTTGCTCGTAGCTTCCTGTGACAGGAAGTGAGCCGAAGTTGTGCTGTCTCCCTTCCCCCACCCTCCCCCTTTGTGAACCGCAGACATATGAAGGGATAGCCATCCATACACCCCCCTTAACCCTGATCCCTCGAGGCCCTTTCCAGGAGAAGCCAGATGATTTTAGATTGTATCCGTCACAGCTGATGAAAGGCCCTTTGACTGCTGGGTAATCTGACTGTGCAGGTCCCACAGGGTTTTTGTCCTGGAGGTTGAAGTTTATAGGAAGTTTTTTTTTGTACATGTATGACCCGGTCACATCTTGTATTTAAGACATTTGACCACAGACGTTAAGACCCTCTTACCTCATTCAGGCATGTATCAGTACAGGAAATCAACTCTGGGAACTCTGACACAAGATGAGGCTGAATAATCCCCAAAAGTGTCATTTGTTTTTTTAGTGAAGTGAGCTGAGACTCCCCACAGCAGGGGGTCTGAGGGCATTCCTCCCAGAGCATAAGCACCACACTTTTTGTTTCTCTTACACATCACTTCCTGTGCTCACTCACATGACCTCTGTGGAGGGAGGAAATGAAACTCGTTCCTTAAACACCCTCCATGTCAACACTCTTTACTTATCAATCAGAGCAGGGCTGTGGTTTTCTGTCCCGTCCTACAGCGACTGTGTCTGTGCCCTTTCTGCCTGGACTGAACCTTCCACTGGCGCCCCTAATTACTGGAGTTGATACAGAGATTCATTTGTATGAATAGACTAATACCATGGTAATTTGTGCCAATTTGCATCCCAATTATCTGATGAAAGATGTTTCCTGGGGAGAACGTCAAACCCGTGAATAAATATTCACATTTCTGACCTGTAGGAGAGACTGAGGTTTATTGAGCTGGGATGATGATATATGAACCTAACAGAAGGGCTCATTTTAAAAAGTACCTCTGTCATGGTTTTTCTATTCCTGTTAAAACATGTTAATCACGTGACCTGTCCCACATGCATCCTATGCATACTGCTGACTGGCATTGTGCTTTGTTTCGTCGTTCATTTCCATTCCCCGTGTTATTGCAGAGTGCAGGAATCACATTGGGCACTGAGGACATCTAGTGGTCACAGGGTAGAACGAGAGGACGGATCCCATCTACTCCATTGAAAAAGCGGTTCATTTCAGTCCTGTGCAGCGAGGCTATACATAGCTGCTGGTGGGTGCCAGACTTGCAACTCTCCCAGAGCCTTTTATCTTGAGTATATACAATCCAATGTCAAGTAAAATATGGCTGTGAATATCTTATAATACTATATTTATGTAGTATACCTTATTATACTACAGTATATAATATTCTACTGTAATAACCCCACACATTCACCCTCTGATTCAGAGGGGTTGGGTTAAATGCGGAAGACACATTTCAGTTGAATGCATTCAGTTATACAACTGACGAGGTATCCCCTTTCCCTTTCTTTTCACTCAATGCTCTAACCATTTCCTTTGCTGGAAAAAAAACCCGACACATCTCGCCTTACTGCTGTGTTACATTTAATTTTATTCTCTGTCCAACGCTTAAAGCTATTAAAGCCATTGTTGTGAATATTGAACAGTAACCAAGCAACCACGTGCAGTTTCGTATCCAAGCAACAGTCGCTCTCTGACCTCCAGACATGTCCGATGTTTTTAAAAATGGAAAACAATTAATTAGAATATAGTAAATGTGATTGAGTTATTTGTTGAGAAGGCAAACCGTGGGTCTTGGATCTGTCTGTTCCATAGGAAATTGACAATCATAATATATTTTATAGTAATCAATGGGGTCATAGTCGATTGCAGTTCATGCATTAGGTTAATTACATTGTCTAATCACTTTTCCATGTCCCCTTGGCCCTGAGTGACAGGTGAGAAAAGCCCCTCTGGCATTAAAGGGACAGTACATACCAGTCCAGTACTGTGTCTCAGAGACAATTTGTGTTCCTGCCACAAGATGGCAGATATGAGTTGCCACTGGACAACCGATCACATAAACCAATGTTATAGCGGTACAATGATGCCCACACCCAGTCCGAAGGCTGTTGAAAGGCTAGTCAGGGTTTGGGTCCATTCCTTTTCAATTCAGATAGTACTCTAAATTCAATGCTTCAATGCTCAATGAGAAGAAATTAGAATTGGAATTTGAGTTTACATTCTGAATGAACTCTATTGAAATGGTCTCATGTACAGTATCGGTAAGGTGCAGTTCAAACTGACATTGAATGTGAACAAATAAACCACTACATTTATTCAGTCACAACTTATTTTTCATTATACATGTTAGGGTTGAAATTACTTATAAAACTTTTTTTTTTTTCAATTGCAGTTTTCCTTGCAACACATCCAAAGTGCTAAAACCAAACCACAAATGTGGAGCTAACACAGAACAGAACACAGCCTCATATACAGCTTCCCGAGTACATAGACTAACTAAAATGTGAAGCAAAGACTTTGAAATGATCAGAATAACGTTTTTTTTTGTTTTGTTTTTTTAAAGGAAACATCACAAGAATTCCCATGTAGCTTTTACTCTTCAAAAAATATCAGTAAAATCAAGAAATACAAAGAAGAAAAAACGAGCTGTTTTGACCTGGAAAAATTAAAGAAACAAAGATGGGAAAAGACTAAATAATGTCAGCAGGACAAACACAAAAGCAACATTCTTCTGATTCCTGTTTGCAATATGGCTCTTTTCAGATACTTCAGATGAAACCTAAGGGGTTTTGCAGTGGCTGCCATGTTCTACGGACAACCTCCTCAGGTCATGCAAGGGGGTTACATTCAGAGGGGCGTGCCACAGACGTACAGTATACTGTAATAAAATAGAATTACGGTACAGAAAATAAATTCATATATGCTGTATATAGATAGCAGAGGAGGCTGGTGGGAGGAGCTATAGGAGGACGGGCTCACTGTAATGGCTGGAATGGAATCAATGGAACTGTATCAAACACATCGAACATATGGAAACCACATGTTTGACTCTGTTGCATTTATTCCATTCCAGCCATTACAATGAGCCCATCCTCCCATAGCTCCTCCCACCAGCCTCCACTAATAGACAGAGACTCTATTGGTCTTTTTTTCCATTTTATGATACATCAAACAAGCATAGGGCTTCATTCCTGAGTGGGCAGAGCTTATGAGTAGAGGCAATGGGTTGTGTGTGTGTGTGTGTGTAATATGACTGTGGGGGTTGTGTGGGGCTATTGCCCAATGGTTCAGAAGTTTGTGTGTGTGTGTGTATGTGCGGTGGGGGGGTGAACAGAGTAGCCACGGCAACAGGTGGATCTATCGTTACATGCTTTGTTAAACTGCGGTAGCTAAGGTGTACTATGGCAGACTAATCCTGCTGGGAGTATATGGAGAAAGACCCACTACAAGATCTTGGCTGAAAGACAGGGAGTGAGCCAGTGCTAAAATATCCCAAACTTTATGGTAGCAACGGCCTTCATGCTCAGGACTGATGAGTCAAGTGTTCAAGCGCTTCGTATTGTCTGCACACTTAGCTATATATCTGTACCTCAGGTTGTCAGTTGATGTTTTATGTTATATCACACAGAGACAGACATGCACATGCAGACTTAGTAACAGTGATCAGTAATAACAGCAAACAGGAGACAAGCTTACAGACAGAGATAGACAGAGAGAGAAAAGACAGACAGACAGACAGACAGACAGACAGACAGACAGACAGACAGACAGACAGACAGACAGGAGTACCATCAGGGCTGGCTCCAAGCATAAGCGACATAAGCGGTCGCTTAGGGCCCGGGTCAGTTTTTTTTTGGAACTCAGTTGGGGTCTAAATGTCTGTTGAAAGTTAGAAGATGAAATGTGGTTGTGCATCAGCAGGTTTTTCTCCTGTTTTGTCAGTGACAGTCACTTCGCCATGTCAGCTAACAGCTGACTAGTCTAGCTAACTAGTCTAGCTAGTCACACTCACTCAGATATCATTAACATGACATAAGTAATGGCAAAATGTGTAGAATTACAGGGAATTTGCTTTAAAACTGCAAAAATGTATCTCCACCCCATGGCAAAACTGGTAGCATTGCAGGGAATTAGCTTTAAAACTTCAAAACATGTATCTCTGCCCCATGGTAAAATGAGTAGAATTGCATGAAATGTGTTTTGTTTTTTTAAACTCCGCCCCATGGAAAAATGTGTAGAACTGCAGAAAACTTGCTTTAAATGGCAAAAATGTATCTCTGCCCCATGGTAAAACTGGTATCTCTGCCCCATGGTAAAACTGGTATCTCTGCCCCATGGTAAAATGAGTTGAATTAGATCTCCACTGGTTATCTCAGGCTATGGATTGAGTAGTTAGTGTACTTCAGCAGATGAACAATACTAAGCCAATAAGGACCCAGTATAGAGGCTCTTCATCCATCAGTCCTAGTAATGGACTTTCCTACAGATCTCCCAACTAAACCCCGACCTCCACACACACCCCCGTGGCCTCAGCTCCTCTACACGCATCCCAACAGCTCCCCAAATAGATTGTCAACACTAGACGTCACAACCAATAACAAGACATGACCAAATGAGCTGTTTAAAACACCAGGCAGACAGACAGAGTGGTAATGAGAGGTAGTGTTGATGGCACATGCATCATTTACAGGGGTAAGGAGGTAGATAGACGACTCATCATTTTATCTGTGCCATTAAAGTGTCTGTGTGACAGCATGGGCAGCACCGTTGAGGTACTAAAGTAGTAAATGTCATTCTTCTTCATTGGCTGATTGCTCCCAACTCGTAGGAATCCCCACCCAGTTGACAACTTTCAATTGGTGGAAGACCTCAATGGCCATGTTAAAATGGGTTATATTAATGATGAGTCCTCTATCTATCTCTATGGGCTGTCCAGAGACCTGCCTGGCCATGCTGGATACATGCTTGTATTTACATTTCATCTGTGTGCAAATACAGGAAATGAATATATCCCTGTGAGTGAAGAGGGGGTCCAAAGTCCCCAAGTTTCAGCTGGAGCTGATGTACACTGCTCAAAAAAATAAAGGGAACACTTAAACAACACAATGTAACTCCAAGTCAATCACACTTCTGTGAAATCAAACTGTCCACTTAGGAAGCAACACTGATTGACAATAAATTCCACATGCTGTTGTGCAAATGGAATAGACAACAGGTGGAAATTATAGGCAATTAGCAAGACACCACCAATAAAGGAGTGGTTCTGCACGTGGTGACTACAGACCTCTTCTCAGTTCCTATGCTTCCTGGCTGATGTTTCGGTCACTTTTGAATCCTGGCGGTGCTTTCACTCGAGTGGTAGCATGAGACGGAGTCTACAACCCACACAAGTGGCTCAGGTAGTGCAGCTCCTCCAGGATAGCACAACAATGCGAACTGTGGCAAGAAGGTTTTCTGTGTCTGTCAGCGTAGTGTCCAGCGCATGGAGGCGCTACCAGGAGACAGGCCAGTACATCAGGAGGCGTGGAGGAGGCCGTAGGAGGGCAACAACCCAGCAGCAGGACCGCTACCTCCGCCTTTGTGCAAGGAGGAGCTGGAGGAGCACTGCCAGAGCCCTGCAAAATGACCTCCAGCAGGCCACAAATGTGCATGTGTCTGCTCAAACGGTCAGAAACAGACTCCATGAGGGTGGTATGAGGGCCCGACGTCCACAGGTGGGGGTTGTGCTTACAGCCCAACACCGTGCAGGACGTTTGGCATTTGCCAGAGAACACCAAGATTGGCAAATTCGCCACTGGCTCCCTGTGCTCTTCACAGATGAAAGCAGGTTCACACTGAGCACGTGACAGACGTGACAGAGTCTTGAGACGCCGTGGAGAACGTTCTGCTGCCTGCAACATCCTCCAGCATGACCGGTTTAGCGGTGGGTCAGTCATGGTGTGGGGTGGCATTTCTTTGGGGGGCCGCACAGCCCTCCATGTGCTCGCCAGAGGTAGCCTGACTTCCCTTAGGTACCGAGATGAGATCCTCAGACCCCTTGTGAGACCATATGCTGGTGCGGTTGGCCCTGGGTTCCTCCTAATGCAAGACATTGCTAGACCTCATGTGGCTGGAGTGTGTCAGCAGTTCCTGCAAGAGGAAGGCATTGATGCTATGGACTGGCCCGCCCGTTCCGCAGACCTGAATCCAATTGAGCACATCTGGGACATCATGTCTCGTTCCATCCACCAACGTGGCGTTGCACCATAGACTGTCCAGGAGTTAGTCTAGGTCTGGGAGGAGATCCCTCAGGAGACCATCCGCCACCTCATCAGGAGCATGCCCAGGCGTTGTAGGGAGGTCAATCAGGCACGTGGAGGCCACACACACAACTGAACCTCATTTTGACTCATTTTGGATCAGCCTGTAGTGTGGTTTTTCACTCCAAATCCAGACCTCCATGGGTTGATAAATTTGATTTCAATGGATCATTTTTGGGTGATTTTGTTGTCAGCACATTCAACATTCAACATTCATTCAGATCTAGGTGGTGTTATTTTAGTGTTCCCTTTATTTTTTTGAGCAGTGTATATTATGCAACCGTGTGTGTGTGTGTGTGTGTGTGTGTGTGTGTGTGTGTGTGTGTGTGTGTGTGTGTGTGTGTGTGTGTGTGTGTGTGTGTGTGTGTGTGTGTGTGTGTGTGTGTGTGCGCGTGTGTGTGTGTGACATAGACACTCAGTGTGCTCTGAGAATGAAATGAGAGCCATTCTGCTTGGAGTTTAGTGTGTAAAGATTCAGAATTATTATAGTACTGATTGAAACTTCCCTTAGCAACAAATCCAATGATATTGTCAATAACAACAACAAATTATTCATTGAAGTTTTTCTCTTCTTTGGCAGAGGGCGGATTCAATAAACAACAAACTTTGTTGATAAACCATTTACAATAATAAAACAACTAAACAAAAATAAAAACAGTACAACTGTTTAAATGACTTCATACCGGTTGTGGAGAGTGTTCTTCATATATCTTTGTTAGAATTATGACCAAATTAAAATACATGCGTGAATTTAATTTTTTTCATACAATACTGTAACATTGTGGTTTTTTTTGCATCTCTACCTAGTCTGTTTTACAGATACGCACGGAGACAAACTGAAAAAAGGTCACTGACGTGCAGTTTGCATGCTGAGGAGAAAAAACAAAAAAACAATCACAACCATTGTTAACATTTCACATTATAGCTGAAACAGGACAGGAGGAAATGAATGGAATTAAACCATCAGAAATGTCAAAAGGTGCGGGGTTCTTTTGTTGGTGTCAGGGGTTAGAGGTTGAGGGTCACGACTGCTGGCCGCTCCATTGGTTCTCCATCGGTCGCCGCAGCAGCTCCTCAACGTGTCGCGCCACGTCCATGGTGTCATCCAGGTCAAAGTCACCGTCAGCATCTAACATGGAGTCACTCCTGCCACAACACAGGGACCAGTTAGTAACACAGGGTATCAGACACACACACCTCACAACACAGGGACCAGTTAGTAACACAGGGTATCAGACACACACACCTCACAACACAGGGACCAGTTAGTAACACAGGGTATCAGACACACACCTCACAACACAGGGACCAGTTAGTAACACAGGGTATCAGACACACACACCTCACAACACAGGGACCAGTTAGTAACACAGGGTATCAGACACACACACCTCACAACACAGGGACCAGTTAGTAACACAGGGTATCAGACACACACACCTCACAACACAGGGACCAGTTAGTAACACAGGGTATCAGACACACACCTCACAACACAGGAACCAGTTAGTAACACAGGGTATCAGACACACACACCTCACAACACAGGGACCAGTTAGTAACACAGGGTATCAGACACACACACCTCACAACACAGGGACCAGTTAGTAACACAGGGTATCAGACACACACACCTCACAACACAGGGACCAGTTAGTAACACAGGGTATCAGACACACACACCTCACAACACAGGAACCAGTTAGTAACACAGGGTATCAGACACACACCTCACAACACAGGGACCAGTTAGTAACACAGGGTATCAGACACACACACCTCACAACACAGGGACCAGTTAGTAACACAGGGTATCAGACACACACACCTCACAACACAGGGACCAGTTAGTAACACAGGGTATCAGACACACACACCTCACAACACAGGAACCAGTTAGTAACACAGGGTATCAGACACACACACCTCACAACACAGGGACCAGTTAGTAACACAGGGTATCAGACACACACCTCACAACACAGGAACCAGTTAGTAACACAGGGTATCAGACACACACACCTCACAACACAGGGACCAGTTAGTAACACAGGGTATCAGACACACACACCTCACAACACAGGAACCAGTTAGTAACACAGGGTATCAGACAAACACACCTCACAACACAGGGACCAGTTAGTAACACAGGGTATCAGACACACACACCTCACAACACAGGAACCAGTTAGTAACACAGGGTATCAGACACACACACCTCACAACACAGGAACCAGTTAGTAGCACAGGGTATCAGACACACACACCTCACAACACAGGAACCAGTTAGTAACACAGGGTATCAGACACACACACCTCACAACACAGGAACCAGTTAGTAACACAAGGTATCAGACACACACACCTCACAACACAGGAACAAGTTAGTAACACGGGGTATCAGACACACACACCTCACAACACAGGAACCAGTTAGTAACACAGGGTATCAGACACACACACCTCACTACACAGGAACCAGTTAGTAACACAGGGTATCAGACACACACACCTCACAACACAGGAACCAGTTAGTAACACAGGCCATCAGACACACACCTCACAACACAGGAACCAGTTAGTATCACAGGCCATCAGACACACACCTCACAACACAGGAACCAGTTAGTAACACAGGGTATCAGACACACACACCTCACAACACAGGAACCAGTTAGTATCACAGGCCATCAGACACACACCTCACAACACAGGAACCAGTTAGTAACACAGGGTATCAGACACACACACCTCACAACACAGGGACCAGTTAGTAACACAGGCCATCAGACACACACCTCACAACACAGGAACCAGTTAGTAACACAGGGTATCAGACACACACACACACCTCACAACACAGGAACCAGTTAGTAACACAGGGTATCAGACACACACCTCACAACACAGGAACCAGTTAGTAACACAGGCCATCAGACACACACCTCACAACACAGGAACCAGTTAGTAACACAGGCCATCAGACACACACACCTCACAACACAGGAACCAGTTAGTAACACAGGGTATCAGACACACACACCTCACAACACAGGAACCAGTTAGTAACACAGGGTATCAGACACACACCTCACAACACAGGAACCAGTTAGTAACACAGGGTATCAGACACACACACCTCACAACACAGGAACCAGTTAGTAACACAGGGTATCAGACACACACACCTCACAACACAGGAACCAGTTAGTAACACAGGCCATCAGACACACACCTCACAACACAGGAACCAGTTAGTAACACAGGGTATCAGACACACACACCTCACAACACAGGAACCAGTTAGTAACACAGGCCATGAGACACACACCTCACAACACAGGAACCAGTTAGTAACACAGGGTATCAGACACACACACCTCACAACACAGGGACCAGTTAGTAACACAGGGTATCAGACACACACACCTCACAACACAGGAACCAGTTAGTAACACAGGGTATCAGACACACACACCTCACAACACAGGAACCAGTTAGTAACACAGGGTATCAGACACACACACCTCACAACACAGGAACCAGTTAGTAACACAGGGTATCAGACACACACCTCACAACACAGGAACCAGTTAGTAACACAGGCCATCAGACACACACCTCACAACACAGGAACCAGTTAGTAACACAGGGTATCAGACACACACCTCACAACACAGGAACCAGTTAGTAACACAGGCCATCAGACACACACACCTCACAACACAGGAACCAGTTAGTAACACAGGCCATCAGACACACACACCTCACAACAGAGGGACCAGTTAGTAACACAGGGTATCAGACACACACCTCACAACACAGGAACCAGTTAGTAACACAGGGTATCACACACACACACCTCACAACACAGGGACCAGTTAGTAACACAGGGTATCAGACACACACACCTCACAACACAGGAACCAGTTAGTAACACAGGCCATCAGACACACACACCTCACAACAGAGGGACCAGTTAGTAACACAGGGTATCAGACACACACCTCACAACACAGGAACCAGTTAGTAACACAGGGTATCAGACACACACACCTCACAACACAGGGACCAGTTAGTAACACAGGGTATCAGACACACACACCTCACAACACAGGGACCAGTTAGTAACACAGGGTATCAGACACACACACCTCACAACACAGGGACCAGTTAGTAACACAGGGAATCAGACACACACACCTCACAACACAGGGACCAGTTAGTAACACAGGGTATCAGACACACACACCTCACAACACAGGGACCAGTTAGTAACACAGGGTATCAGACACACACACCTCACAACACAGGGACCAGTTAGTAACACAGGGTATCAGACACACACACCTCACAACACAGGAACCAGTTAGTAACACAGGCCATCAGACACACACCTCACAACACAGGGACCAGTTAGTAACACAGGGTATCAGACACACACACCTCACAACACAGGGACCAGTTAGTAACACAGGGTATCAGACACACACACCTCACAACACAGGAACCAGTTAGTAACACAGAGTATCAGACACACACACCTCACAACACAGGAACCACTTAGTAACACAGGGTATCAAAAACACACCTTACAACACAGGGACCAGATAGTAACACAGGGTATCAGACACACACACCTCACAACACAGGGACCAGTTAGTAACACAGGGTATCAAAAACACACCTCACAACACAGGGACCAGATAGTAACACAGGGTATCAGACACACACACCTCACAACACAGGAACCAGTTAGTAACACAGGGTATCAGACACACACCTCACAACACAGGGACCAGTTAGTAACACAGGGTATCAGACACACACACCTCACAACACAGGAACCAGTTAGTAACACAGGGTATCAGACACACACACCTCACAACACAGGAACCAGTTAGTAACACAGGCCATCAGACACACACACCTCACAACAGAGGGACCAGTTAGTAACACAGGGTATCAGACACACACACCTCACAACAGAGGGACCAGTTAGTAACACAGGGTATCAGACACACACACCTCACAACACAGGGACCAGTTAGTAACACAGGCCATCAGACACACACCTCACAACACAGGGACCAGTTAGTAACACAGGCCATCAGACACACACCTCACAACACAGGAACCAGTTAGTAACACAGGGTATCAGACACACACACCTCACAACACAGGAACCAGTTAGTAACACAGGGTATCAGACACGCACACCTCACAACACAGGGGCCAGTTGGTAACACAGGGTATCAGACACACACATCTCACAACACAGGGACCAGATAGTAGCACAGGGTATCAGACACACACACCTCACAACACTGGGACCAGTTAGTAACACATGTATCAGACACACACCTCACAACACAGGAACCAGTTAGTAAAACAGGGTATCAGAAACACACACCTCACAACACAGGAACCAGTTAGTAACACATGTATCAGACACACACCTCACAACACAGGAACCAGTTAGTAACACAGGGTATCAGACACACACCTCACAACACAGGGACCAGTTAGTAACACAGGCCATCAGACACACACCTCACAACACAGGGACCAGTTAGTAACACAGGCCATCAGACACTCCCACACCTCACAACACAGGAACCAGTTAGTAACACAGGGTATCAGTAACACACACCTCACAACACAGGGACCAGTTAGTAACACAGACCATCAGACACACACACCTCACAACACAGGAACCAGTTAGTAACACATGTATCAGACACACACCTCACAACACAGGAACCAGTTAGTAACACAGGGTATCAGACACACACCTCACAACACAGGAACCAGTTAGTAACACAGGCCATCAGACACACACCTCACAACACAGGGACCAGTTTGTAACACAGGCAATCAGACACACACACCTCACAACACAGGAACCAGTTAGTAACACAGGCCATCAGACACACACACCTCACAACACAGGAACCAGTTAGTAACACAGGGTATCAGACACACACACCTCACAATACAGGAACCAGTTAGTAACACAGGCCATCAGACACACACACCTCACAACACAGGGACCAGTTAGTAGCACAGGGTATCAGACACACACACCTCACAACACAGGAACCAGTTATCTACACAGGGTATCAGACACACACCTCACAACACAGGAACCAGTTAGTAACACAGGGTATCAGACACACACCTCACAACACAGGGACCAGTTAGTAACACAGGGTATCAGACACACACCTCGCAACACAGGAACCAGTTAGTAACACAGGGTATCAAACACACACACCTCACAACACAGGGACCAGTTAGTAACACAGGGTATCAGACACACACACCTCACAACACAGGAACCAGTTAGTAACACAGGGTATCAGACACGCACACCTCACAAAACAGGGACCAGTTAGTAGCACAGGGTATCAGACACACACACCTCACAACACTGGGACTAGTTAGTAACACAGGGTATCAGACACACACCTCACAACACAGGGACCAGTTAGTGACACAGGCCATCAGACACACACCACCCAACACAGGGACCAGTTAGTAACACAGGCCATCAGACACACACCTCACAACACAGGAACCAGTTAGTAACACAGGGTATCAGACACACACCTCACAACACAGGGACCAGTTAGTAACACAGGCCATCAGACACACACCTCACAACACAGGAACCAGTTAGTAACACAGGGTATCAGACACACACCTCACAACACAGGGGCCAGTTAGTAACACAGGCCATCAGACACACACCTCACATCATAGGAACCAGTTAGTTACACAGGGTATCAGACACACACCTCACAACACAGGGACCAGTTTGTAACACAGGCCATTAGACACACACCTCACAACACAGGGACCAGTTAGTAACACAGGCCATCAGACACACACCTCACAACACAGGGACCAGTTAGTAACACAGGCCATCAGACACGCACCCCTCACAATGCAGGAACCAGGTAGTAACACAGGCCATCAGACACACACCACACAACACAGGGACCAGTTAGTAACACAGGGTATCAGACACACACCTCACAACACAGGAACCAGTTCGTAACACAGGACACACACACCTCACAACACAGGGACCAGTTAGTAGCACAGGCCATCAGACACACACACCTCACATTCCCACATGCACGCACACATATGTAATCTCTACTCACATAGGCTGGTATATGCCGTAATTTGGAGGGTGACTGACAACAGGGGAGGCTCCGTGATCCATGTACGTGGGGTTTGCTGCTGGGTCAGGATTGGTCGTGGTGAACCTGCAGGTTCAGACAAACAGACAGACAGAAAGACACACGAGCACGAGTCAGAGAACGTCAATCCGATTGCAAGCTTTGTCGGTTACCACGGCAACCTTCATCACCATCCCTTCACCACCACCACCCCCTCCTCCTGCACCTCCTGCTCCTCCTCTGCTTCATTAATTACCAGTCCCTTTGAGCAGCAGGATCAGGTTAGGCAGGGTGCTGGGCAGCAGCCCCTGGAGCCCTCCCATTGAGAGGCCCACAGCCTCATGGTAACAATAGGGACCCTGCAAACTCATTACCCAGACTGACATTACTAAGTGCAGTGATGAGAGGGACAGAGGCGCCCTCAGGCCCGCGGATGCTGGGCTCTAATTGGTTCCTCCATCTGGAGTGAAGACCTAATGGTTGATCTGCATTCAGGCCACATTGTTAGGTGATTAAATCGGCCCTATCGCCACAGAGAGCGAGAAGGAGAGAGAGAGAGACTTACTCTGGTACCACTTGTTTGATCTGCGGTTTCACGTATCCATCCACTGCTTTGGCTGTAAGAGAGAAAGGCAAGGGAAGGAGAGACAGGGAGAATCGCTATATTCAGACTGCAGATACGGTCCACATGCACAGGTTCCTCAGTGTGGCTGTTAAGCCTCTATCTGACCAAATTGCAACAGATATAGAGAATAGACACTACAGTATAATTATATGTCACCATGTATTTGTATAGGGATGAATAGAGGTGAGGTACATACACAGGGGCGGCGTGTAGTATTTGGAGAAGACCTCATCCTTGGGTCTGTCTGGGTAGAGGAACAGGAGGTGGTTGAGGTCACTGATGCGGTCAGCCAGAGAGCGGATGGAGAAGTCTTTGGTTGTGTAGGGCATGAGGTTCCACACCATCCTCTCCCCTGGAAACATAGACACACTTGTTATAGTTTCACTTGGCTATTTTTACAGACCTTCTCCATCAAAGATTAATGTGTTGACTAATTGAATAACTGACAAAATAATTAATTGATTGATCGCTTGATTGGTTGGTTGTCAGTACCTGGTTTGTTGGGATTCTCAGCCACCCAGGCGATAGTGATCCCTCCGATCTCAGAGTCGCTGAAGCGGAGCAGGAAGGTCCCATTGGGTTTGGACATCAACATGTCCTGGGCCTGCTGCTTGTTCACAAATCCCAGGATCGCCCTGTACATAGAGAATGGAGGAAGGAAGAGAGAGAGAGAGAGAGAGAGAGAGAGAGAGAGAGAGAGAGAGAGAGAGAGAGAGAGAGAGAGAGAGAAAGAGAGAGAGAGAGAGAGAGAGAGAGAGAGAGAGAGAGAGAGAGAGAGAGAGAGAGAGAGAGAGAGAGAGAGAGAGAGAGAGAGAGAGAGAGAGGAGAGAGAGAGAGGAGAGAGAAGGGGAGAGACAGCAAGAGGGAGATATGGAGAGAGGGAAAATGTATAGAGAATATGGAGGAGGGCATAAGGAGGACATGAGGAGGACATAAAGAGGACAAGAGGAGCACATAAGGAGGACAAGAGGACATGAGGAGGACATGAGGATGACAGGAGGAGAACACAAGGAGGAAATGAGGAGTAGAGAAGGAGGACAGGAGGAGAACATGAGGAGAACATGAGGAGGACAGGAGGAGAACATAAGGAGGACATGAGGAGGACAGAAGGAGGACAGGAGGAGGACAGGAGGAGAACATGAGGAGGACAGAAGGAGGACAGGAGGGGGACATGAGGAGGACAGAAGGAGGACAGGAGGGGGACATGAGGAGGACAGAAGGAGGACAGGAGGGGGACATAAGGAGAACATGAGGAGAACATAAGGAGGACATGAGGAGGACAGGAGGAGAACATAAGGAGAACATGAGGAGGACAGGAGGGGGACATAAGGAGGACATGAGGAGGACAGGAGGAGAACATAAGGAGAACATGAGGAGGACAGAAGGAGGACAGGAAGAGGACAGGAGGGGGACATGAGGAGAACATGAGGAGAACATAAGGAGGACATGAGGAGGACAGGAGGAGAACATAAGGAGAACATGAGGAGGACAGAAGGAGGACAGGAGGGGGACATAAGGAGGACATGAGGAGGACAGGAGGAGAACATGAGGAGAACATAAGGAGGACATGAGGAGGACAGAAGGAGGACAGGAGGGGGACATAAGGAGGACATGAGGAGGACAGGAGGAGAACATGAGGAGAACATAAGGAGGACATGAGGAGGACAGAAGGAGGACAGGAGGGGGACATAAGGAGGACATGAGGAGGACAGGAGGAGGACAGGAGGAGAACATAAGGAGGACATGAGGAGAACATAAGGAGGACATGAGGAGGACAGGAGGAGAACATAAGGAGGACATGAGGAGGAGAGAAGGAGGACAGGAGGAGAACATGAGGAGAACATGAGAAGGACAGGAGGAGAAAATAAGGAGGACATGAGGAGGACAGAAGGAGGACAGGAGAAAAACATGAGGAGGACAGGAGGAGAACATAGGGAGGACATGAGGAGGACAGAAGGAGGACAGGAGGAGAACATGAGGAGGACATGAGGAGAACATAAGGAGTACATGAGGAGGACAGGAGGAGAACATGAGGAGGACATGAGGAGGACAGGAGGAGAACATAAGGAGTACATGAGGAGGACAGGAGGAGAACATGAGGAGGACATGAGGACATGAGGAGGACATGAGGAGGACAGAAGAAGGACAGGAGGAGAACATAAGGAGGACATGAGGAGGACAGGAGGAGGACAGCAGGAGAACATAAGGAGGACATGAGGAGGACCGAAGGAGGACAGGAGGGGAACATAAGGAGGACATGAGGAGGACCGAAGGAGGACAGGAGGAGAACATAAGGAGGACATGAGGAGGACAGGAGGAGAACATGAGGAGGACATAAGGAGGACATGAGGAGGACAGAAGGAGGACAGGAGGAGAACATAAGGAGGACATGAGGAGGACCGAAGGAGGACAGGAGGAGAACATAAGGAGGACATGAGGAGGACAGGAGGAGAACATAAGGAGAACATGAGGAGGACAGAAGGAGGACAGGAGGAGAACATAAGGAGAACATGAGGAGGACAGAAGGAGGACAGGAGGAGGACAGGAGGGGGACATAAGGAGAACATGAGGAGAACATAAGGAGGACATGAGGAGGACAGGAGGAGAACATAAGGAGAACATGAGGAGGACAGAAGGAGGACAGGAGGGGGACATAAGGAGAACATGAGGAGAACATAAGGAGGACATGAGGAGGACAGGAGGAGAACATAAGGAGAACATGAGGAGGACAGGAGGGGGACATAAGGCGGACATGAGGAGGACAGGAGGAGAACATAAGGAGAACATGAGGAGGACAGAAGGAGGACAGGAAGAGAACATAAGGAGAACATGAGGAGGACAGGAGGAGAACATAAGGAGAACATGAGGAGGACAGGAGGAGAACATAAGGAGGACATGAGGAGGACAGGAGGAGGACAGGAGGGGGACATAAGGAGAACATGAGGAGGACAGGAAGAGAACATAAGGAGAACATGAGGAGGACAGAAGGAGGACAGGAGGGGGACATAAGGACAGAGATAGACAAAGATACATTGTTACATACATTGTCATGCCTCCCCCTGCCCCTACAATAATTGTATCCTTTTGACCCATTACATGTAGGGATAAATATCTCTGTGGTTGCTATGGTAAAGCCGTGTCCATTGTGGGGAGGGCCTTTTGGTAGAGGCTCGCTGAGATTAAAAAAGCAATCAAAATGTGAGGCTGTAACAGCAGGGGGCTTAAGAGGAAAAAACACCAAGTGCATTCTATCAAGAAGACTCACTAAAGAAAGCACATTACAGCTGCCATTCAAACGACAACAAAAAGAGGCCTTTAGTTTAGTTGAGTCATTTTCTCTGTCCATTTCCCTGTCTACTTGGGCAGTGTGTGCACGCTGCAGGCATCTCATGTTACACTAACACACAATCCAAGTCAAACCTCATTTCCACAGGTTATTCTGGAGTAGAAATTCTAGGAATTTAGACATTCAAAAAAGTATTCTTACCCATCATTCCAGTGTGGTTTGAGATGTTTTTTTGTGAGTTCCATGACCCCATCAAACCACTGCCAGAACGTGAAATTCCTGCCAGGCAAACTCTCCTGTAGGTTAGAGGGATTGGGACATTGGGTTTGATACAGTCGATAAACCATTTGTTCTTTACCTCCCCTCACACATACAGAGTAGAGTAGAGTAGAGTAGAGGAGTAGCAATTACAATAGACAGTCAGTCAGTGAGAGATATTTCCCAGAGTTCAGCTGACCCCCTTACATCCATCCATCCAGTTCAGATCAGTATGACTGTTGCAGCAATGCAGAGTCCACAGGGTTATTGTGTTTGTGGGGAGAGAGAGTTTATAAGTATGCGTGTGTGTGCGTGTGCATACACGTGTGTATCAGTGAGTGAGTTGCATGTTCATGTTCCTGTTTCTAGGCCCTCTCTCTCTCTCTCTAATGAGGCTGATGCTCTATGGTGAATGAGGTCTGAATGTGAGTGTGCTCTCTGTCATCAGTGGCTGGTTAGAGGGAGCCAATGAGGACTGGGCCTGAATTAGTCCTTCCTGTCTGGACAAACAGGCCCATTAACCAGACCTGAGGACCTCACAGCCAGCCAACTAGAGCTCATCAGATTAAATGGCACCCTATTCCCTACCTAGTGCACTACCTTTGACCAGGGCCCAGTGAACTATGTAGGGAATATGGTACCATTAAGGACACACCTTAGAGAGAAACACATTAGAGACTCGCTCAGCCCAAGGAGAGCAGATTAGAATGTATTTTTTATTTAACCAGGCAAGTCAGTTTAGAACAAATTGACGGCCTTGGAACAGTGGGTTAACTGCCTTGTTCAGGGGCAGAACGACACATTTCTACCTTGTCAGCTCGGGGATTCCATCTAGCAACCTTTCTGTTACTGGCCCAACGCTCTAACCACTAGACTACCTGCCGCCCCCAATGCAGATATAGTGGAATCATTACTCTGAACACGGAAAAGAACACCATCGAGGTAAACGGGGTCTGCAGTGGCACATACTCACATCTAAATGAAATATACACCAGCCAGGCATGGTAAAAACAATAGGTTCCCTCTGAGTATCAAAGAGATGATATCACCCCTCCGCAACAACTTGTTCCTAATGCAGAGGTCAGGTCTTATAGTCCACTGGTCAGTAGTCATGGCCTGTGTCCCACATGGCACCCTACTCACTACAAAGTGCACTACTTTTGATCAGTGCCCATGGGGTTCTTGTCAAAAGATGGGCCCTGGTCAAAAGGAGTGCACCACATAGGAAACATGGTGCCATTTGAGGCCCACCCTGGTCTTACCCTGTTGAACTGGGACCAGGTCATGGTCATGCCGCGGTAGTCGTCAGGGTTGATGCTGGAGCTACTGAATGCTTTCTGGGCCAGGAAGACCAGGTTCTCCTCTGAGAGGCCACGGTTACTCTGCACCTCCGCCTTGTACTTCATGTTGAGGGCCTCACACAGCTGGGGCCACAGCACCTTATCAGGCACTATGAAGGGCACCCGACCCTGGGGAGGAGGAGTGGAGAGATGGTTAAGGCCCCTAAACCAGGGCAACGTAAAGTGTTAAAGACATCATCACACACGCACATACACACAACATGATGATCACACTGAACTTACGGGTTCGGCAAAAGCGTTGTCCCACAGCACTGTTGCCGTGGCGTTATTGTCTTGGCTACCGTGGACGATCACCACCACAGGAAGTGATAACGTCTGAGAGAGAGAGAGAGAGAGAGAGAGAGAGAGAGAGAGAGAGAGAGAGAGAGAGAGAGAGAGAGAGAGAGAAGGAAGGAAGGAAGGAAGGAAGGAAGGAAGGAAGGAAGGAAGGAAGGAAGGAAGGAAGGAAGGAAGGAAGGAAGGAAGGAAGGAAGGAAGGAAGGAAGGAAGGAAGGAAGGAAGGAAGAAAGGAAAGGAAAGGAAAGGTTCAGGGGTCATTACAAACACAATGATGTATATGTGTATCAAATACAGTATATATAAGGCAACTCATGTAAAACATGTTTTTTAACCTACTGTTTAGCACTTTCTGTTCCAACCAAAAAATCCATATAATTCAGAGAAATACATGAACAAATGTGTTAAGGGAGTAGGGGAGCATATATGTTCCCTGTACCATTGACAATGTGAAGGTCATTTTTCTTGTGTGACATAGCTTTAACAATGTTTACTACTTCTAATACGGTCACTGAAGGAGCAGGGTAAGGAACATGGTGTATTGACGGAGCCACCCTCTGCGCGTCGACGACAACTGGATGCGTCTGGTCTTCAGGGGGAAAGGAAAGAGAGCCTGTGACGTGACTTTCTCTTTTGGACGTTAACAAGGCGACACTCCGTCTTAGCTCCTCCTCCACATTTACCGGATTGGTTGAACAGTGGAGAAGAGAAACTCCCCCGACAGTTTTTTCTACTCGTCAGGACCAGAAAGAAAGAAAGGCTGCTGAGGCGCTATAGGTTAGACTAGAGTCAACAGCTCACCTTGGGCTAGTCCACCACTCTGCTCATCCCTTCCTGTGTGTGCTCTATTGATAAGAGTTGGCAAAACAGCACAAACAGATCTGGGACCAGGTTATCAGTTCTTACCTTAACCTGAAAGACCAGCTCATTACCCCCGACGCTGAACTGAGACTCAAACAGAATGGTAAACTTCTCCTCTGTCACAGACTCCGCCCCTCGCCGGTCCGAGCGCTTGATCCTCTTCAAAGACTACATGAGAGACGATGCGGGGTCGGAGAGGAGGATCATGAGAGGACAGCAGCACAGCACACAAACATCTTCTAGACTATTCACTTTGAGGAGCTGTTCTCTGATCAAACACACACACATGATTCCCTTTCATTTCAGCAGATTTGAAGGGATACTTCGGTATTTTGGCAATGAGGCCCTTTGTCTACTTCCGCAGAGTCAGAGGAACTCATGGGTACCATCTTTATGTCCCTGTGTCCAGTATGTAGGAATTTAGGGGTAGTTTCGCAAGACATTGCATATTCACTAGCATTCTGTCTTTAACTTCCTTCCTTCTGGAAATAGAGACATAAAAATGGTATCCACAAGTTCATTGCCAAAATCCCGAAGTATCCATTTAAGCCCGAGTTTACATGTAAATGATTAATGGAGGACCCTAGTGAACTCAAAACAGCATATGGGCTGAGTAACATGCGATCTGTATGAGTATGAACACAGAATGAGAATGCAGAATCCAGTTTAGCTGGGGTTTGTCTCTGAAGAGAATCTTCTCTAGGTGTGGTATTACAGTCTTAGACTCCCTGGTCCCGTCCATCCTCACCATGTTCCTGAAGTTGGCGCTGAGTGTTCCTGTGGCCTGGTGGTACTCCATCACACAGTTGTTGTTAAGGATCTCTCCACTGCTGTCACTGGGGGAGGGGGAAGGAAGATGGAGGAAGAAGAGGAGAGGTAGATGCTTCAGCAGATGTATTAATCATAGAGTCATGAAACCTCCACAGAACATGAAGGGGAATGACTCATTTCAATTTATGTGAGACAAGTTTTTTTCAGGATGCCAATACTGACAATCTTGCAAAATGCTACCCAAATTTAGGCTAACACGGCTATTCTTTTAGTATTAGGAAGGAAAATGTATACACTAACTACTTTAGTGTTCTATTAGGTGTGTAGAACGTGGGATGTGGATGTCTAAATGTGGAATCTCCACTTGCTCCATAGATTCCACTGTGGCAGTAGATATCAGTGATGAGGGGGCTCTATGCTGTGACTTACTTCCTGGTGTTCTCATTCTTGAGCAAGGCCTTCGCCTGCTGTTCACTGATGATGGTGGCCTTGACCTGCGGGGGGTTCATGTGCACATTGAGCTTTCCACCCACTAGGAGGCGCACTGTGGCGGCAAACTTGGTCTGGGTCTTCAGCACCTGGGGAGGCTGCTTCTCTATGATAAAGGTGCTAGAGAGAGAGAGAGAGAGAGAGAGAGAGAGAGAGAGAGAGAGAGAGAGAGAGAGAGAGAGAGAGAGAGAGAGAGAGAGAGAGAGAGAGACAGAGAGACAGAGAGACAGAGAGTGAGAAAAAACAGACATACAGACAGACAGACAGACAGACAGACAGACAGACAGACAGACTCGAGTCAGAGGAAAGTGTAGAGGGTTGCTTTAAAGGGGTAATGCAACATTTTAGCTTGAACTCATGTATACTGTTTGCATGTCTTTGCATGCAGTTTGAAGGAAGATTCTGGAGCGACTGCTAACTAGCGTTAGCCCAATGACAAAGTCTACAGGAACAACTAGCTTGCTAGTTAGCAATGACCCCGGAAACTTCAACTTCCTTTAAACTGCACACAGAGTCATACAGATGGTATCCATGAGTTCACCTGACTCTTGGTTAGTAGAAAAAGGGCTTGATTGAAAACATTTAGCACTATCTCTTTAACTGACAGATCACCACAGGGATCATCACACACTGCTGCCTATTACGTCTATTTGACCTGCTTTTGAAAGGTACACAGTACGCAAGCTGTCATCTCTCGATGCTCCCACACGTAAACACACACAGACAGACAAACGCTACACACAGGCAGCATGATGCTCATTCATTCAGGCAGCTAGGGCTTTTAAGTAGGGTACGCTGTTTGTGTTTAAGGCTTGGCTGACCGTACTCAATATTCTCATCTCTGTGAGCAGGCAGTGATGAGATACCCTCCCTCCCTCCCTAGCCTCCCTCCCAGGCGCCTGCTAGAGGTTTAGGGGGAACAGTAGAGAGGATGTGGGTGTGGTTTCACTGGAGGAAAGAGCGAATTAAGAGGAGAGGAAACACCAGTGCAGTAGTATGGACTTTAAAATAATTGTTTTTACGCTCTCAATGCCTCCCTGTCTGCGGCCTAACGGACATTGTTCTGACAATTACACAGCTTCTCAGTGCATTATGGGTCTCTGTGGGGACCACAGCTGGAATGGGGAGAGAGCAGAGGGTTCTGGGAGCACTCAGAAGACTTCCTGATCCAGTCAGTGAGGCTGGCGGACTGATACGGGCTGACAGACAGTGTCCCCAGGGCGACAACACTCTACCATGGAACTCAAGCTAACTTTCGGAGCCTGTTAGCCTTCCTCCCCATCTCACCATCATTGTAGACTCTTCATCTCTAGTCTCAAACACTTTTTTTTGTCTCTTTAGCTCTCGAATCGACCCTCTTTCTTTCACTTCACTTCTTTCACTATATCTTTGAAACTCTGTTCACTCCTCCTCTTCCTCATACTTTATCTTCATCTCCTTTTCTACACCGTTCACTCTCCCTCCTGTTTTCTTTTTCCTCTCGGATCGATAGCAGGCCTCCCACTCTCCTCCCCCCATCTCTCCCTCCTTGTAGCTTTGAGGGTAAATGCAGGCTGACTGGGTTGTGTTTGTGTGTTCATTGACAGGTTCAGCAAGGGTTGAGAGCAGAGCTGGGCTGGGCTACTGGAGGAACTATCAGCAGCTTGCTCCCCCTGCCTCGGAACAACCCAGCTTGGGCTCAGCACAGAGTCAAACACACACACACACGATTTGCTGCTCCACAGAGTCACATAACCAGGCTCCCGTGATGTGAGATGCTGAGTCATTTCTAATGTAATTCTGGTAATAAATGTAATCTCACACTCTTTTGGCCATATAAAGAGTCAGGGGTTATGTCAGTAGGATAGGGTTTGTATAAGGGTTCACACTGAGTGTAGTATATGGTAAGTAGCACAGTTCAGTTGTTCTCCATTTAGTCCCATCACACAGAGTAGATGGGTGGGGGGGGGGTAAACATGACTGTAGAGTAGCATACACACTGAAGATAAGTGTGTCTATAAGAAGCTCACATTTAAACACACCCACTTTCCAGCTCAAAGCCACTCGCACACAGTCCAACACACTACAACCTATTCTCACTATACCTTGCACTTTGATACTGAACAATAACAACAACTTTACACACACACACGCACACACACACCTGGTGACCAGTGCTGAGATGATGTCTGTGATGGTGCTGTTGAGGTCGTTGAGTAGTTCCTCGATGGGGCCGGGGATGGGAAGCTGTTGTCTCAGGTGTTCTGCTCTCCTGATCTGCTGCCTGTTCTGCCAGATCGTCTCTGCCAACTTCTCACACCTGAATAACACACACACACACACAGACACACAGACACACAGACACACAGACACACACGCACACACACACACACACACACACACACACACACACACACACACACACACACACACACACACACACACACACACACACACACACACACACACACACACACACACACACACATTATAATAAGGTTCTCAAAATGGGCAAATTAAGATCACACAACTCAAAGTTCAGACTCTTACAAGCTCAGACAACCAGACAGACTATAGTCTAGTTCAAAATATACAGTTTAAGACAAGGTAATAATTCCATTCTGGAGCACAAATAAACACATTCATTGGACCGTTGCTGATTCTATAGCATCGGAAACGTGACCAGAGTTCGGAAAATCAAGTAATGAAGTGGTGGTAGATCATGAGAAAATGTTTAAATGAATAGAATGACAGGAAAACAGTCATTCTATGTGTTTGCTGAGTAGTTTGCTGAAATTCACAACAATTGTGTTTATTTTCCGCTTTGATGGCAAACTTTCTGTACTGCTAACATTCACATGTTCATATTCATATGTTTCTTGTTTGTCTATTTTGTTTATGTCTTTGTCTACGTGTGTATATATGTTTACAACAAGCAAGGGGAAGATATCAGAATAGGGGCATTGGGGAATAATAACATATTGTACGGAATACATTTGTACTGTCGTGAAGACGTCTCTAGAGTAATGCAAGGTGTCTTTCATGATCGTGTGAAACGTCAATTGCTATGGAAATGCTGGCATGTGTTTTCAATGATGTTGCAGGTAATTATGATGCAGCTATGACGGTGATACGATATGGATTACAATTATCATCATGAATATTAAGGCTATACGCACTACATGTTACACACATAGATCCTCAACCGTGCAAATTGGCCGAGTTATTCTTTATTCGGATAGCAAACATTATAGCCTTGCTCTTATACAGACATCATACACACTCTCACTAAATCACATCCAATATCATACACATCAACCTACTCAGATTTACTACACATAATATCATGTCTCAATTTTCTAACATTTGTGGCATTGGCTCACAGGCAAGGGAACAAAACAAATATTGCAAGAACCTATTTCTTGAATTCTAAATATCAGACATTTCAAAGCTCTAATTTTGACCGTCATATTACCTCTGATGGCAGTAACTTTACAAGCACTAATTATGGTCAATTCTGACTGAGAAGAGTATCTAGTTATGGTAAGGGGTGAAATGAGTATAGCCAGTTATAATTGTAACGGTTTAGCAGATTATAAAAAAGATCCGTCTTTACGTGGCTAAAAGAAAAGGAATATAACATATACTGTTTACAGGAAACTCACTCTACATCCTTAGATGAAGTTGCGTGGAAAAAGGAACGGGTTGGTGAAATAATTTTCTGTCATGGACAAAGGAACTCAAAGGGTGTGATGATATTAATGAACAAAAATGTCGATCTGAATGTGCAAACTGTCAGGAATGATTCACAAGGAATGTGGATCCTTTTGAATATGAAAGTGGACGAAAAAGAGATTTGGCTCATGAATCTATATGGTCCAAATCAGGATGATCCATACTTCTTCAAAAAAATGTATACCAATTTATTGAACTTACAGGCAACAAATGATCAAATCATAATGGTAGGATACTAGAACACAATGCTAAGTACCTTAGTGGACCGTATAGGAAATCACTCTACAAACTATCAACACTATGCCCTTAAGGAAATCACACATATTATGGAGACATTAGAAATAGTGGCTATTTGGAGACTAAAAAACCCCGACCTAGTGAGATATACATGGAGGAGACTTAATCAAGCTATTCGTCTTGACTACTTTCTTGTCTCTTTCTCTCTTGCATCAAAGGTTAAACAAGTTTTAATAGGAGACAGAATGCGATCGATTCATCATCTAATTGGCCTTCAAATAACTCTTATAGAATTTCTACTTGGATGGGATTATTGGAAATGTAGTCGAAGTTTACTGGAGGGCAACTCATTTTTAACAAAATAATTTATAACTGAATTTTTCCAGTAAAATATAAGTTCAGCAAATCCCCTTATTGTTTGGGATACTTTTAAATGTACCTTCAGAGGTCATTCAATTCAATATTCATCAATAATAAAAAGCCGTTTCTGGCTAAAGAGACAAGACTAACAAAGGAAATCCATGAACTAATTGTACAGGTAGATAGCAATACAAACGATACTACAGAGATACAAAATAAGTTAGAGGAAAAAACAAAAAGAACTTGAGGAACTTATTCAAGAACTATCTAATGTATCTATTACAAAAATAAAGCAAACTGGATGGAATATGGAGAAAAATGCACAAAACTATTCCTGAATCTCCAATACAGGAACGTTAACAAAAATAATTTCCAGAAACTTGTTACTGAAGACGGAGTCATTTATGATTTTCCAAATTATATTTTAAAAGAGAATATTTTAGGCAGATGTTCTCTTTTCCGTCTCCTCCTCTCCTACTGAATGAAGATTACGTTAAGGAATTATTTCCAAATAATAAAAAAATGGAAAATTAACAAATGTACAGAAAAATCAGTTTGAAGGCCAATTTACAGAGGAAGAACTATTTGAGGCTATTAAAATCCTTTCAGTCTGGAAAAACCCCAGGGCTTGATGGCATACCGGTAGAGGTATATCAAGCCTTTTTTGATATAATAAAAGCTCCATTGTTAGATTGTTTTAACTACTCAGATAGAAATAGCCATCTGTCAGGTACTCAGCAGTAAGGTCTGATTTCTCTATCATTAAAACAAGACCCAGATGGCAAATATCAAGATCCAGTCTATCTAAAAAACTGGAGGCCCCTTACACTTCAATGTTGTGATGCAAAAATACTAGCGAAATGCATAGCACTCAGAATTTAAAGGGTTTTACCAGGTATTGTTCATCCTGATCAGGCAGGTTTTTTTACATGGGTGATACATTGGAAATAATATATGACAACTACTAGAAATAGGCCAGGCCAGGCCTGGTCTTTATAGCAGATTTTGAAAAGGCATTTGATAAAGTAAGACTGGATTTTATTTATAAATGTATTTATCAATTCTGGTGATTCTCTTATAAAATGGGTAAAAGTAATGTATAGCAACCCCAGGTGTAAAATAGTAATTAACAGCTACTTCTCAGAGAGTTTTGAATTTTCAAGAGGAGTTAAACAAGGGTGTCTGCTGTCACCATATCTATTCATTATGGTCATCAAAATGTTAGCTATTAAAATCAGATCCAATAACAACATTAGAGGATTAGAACAAAGGTGTCCATGTATGCCGATGACTCAAGTTTTATATTAAGTCCACAAGCTAGATCCCTGCAATGTGTCATTGAAGATCTAGATAACTTTTCTGTACACTCTGGATTAAAACATATTTATGATAAGTGTACAATATTACGTATTGGATCTTTAAAAATACAACATTTACATTACCCTGCAGTTTACCTATAACATGGGCTGATGGTGAAGTAGACATACTCGGTATTCACATCACAAAATATATAAATAAGCTCTCCACAATGAATTTCAATAGATAACGTGTAAAAATAGACAAGATCCTGCAACCATGGAGAGGTAAATACCTGTCTATCGATTGAAGAATTGCTCTGATTAACTTCTTATTCATATCTCAGTTTTCCCACTTACTTATGGCGCTGCCTACTCCTGATGATGAGTTTTTCAAATCATATGAGCAAACAATATTTAGCTTTATCTGGGATGCTAAACCAGACAAAATAAAGCATGTCTATCTATATAATGAATATGAATTGGGTGGGTTGAGATTAATAAATATAAAAGCACTAAACCACTCTCAAAAAGCTTCACTTATTCAAAAGTTTTACTTGAACACTAAATGGTTCTCAAGTAGATTACTAAGAAAAGCTCATCCATTGTTAAAAATGGCCGTGTTGCCTTTGTGCAGATTGCCTTTTCGATTCATTGAAAATTATACTTTTTTCAAAGTATCTCTCTTTTTCAAACAGGCATTGTAGAGCTGGCTACAATTTCAATTTCATCCCCCTGAAAAAATAAAAAAATATTACAACAAATATTATGGCTGAACTCAAATGTGCTGGTTGATAAAATACCTGTAGATGTTTGAAAATAGTATTTTCATCTTAAATGATATTGTAAATTGGAATGGTGGAGTTATGTCAACTCACAGATCATTGTACCTGTACATAGCCCATCTGTAAATAACCCATCCAACTACCTCATCCACATATTGTTATTTATTTTTTTGCTCCTTTGCACCCCAGTATCTCTACTTACGCATTCATCTTCTGCACATACACCACTCCAGTGTGTAACTGCTAAATTGTAATTACTTCGCCACTACAGCCTATTTATTGCCTTACCTCCCTAATCATACCTCATTTGCACACACTGTATATAGACTTTTCTATTGTGTTATTGACTGTATGATTGTTTATTCCATGTGTAACTCTGTGTTGTTGTTTGTGTCGCACTGCTTTGCTTTATCTTGGCCAGGTCGCAGTTGTAAATGAGAACTTGTTCTCAACTGGCCTACAAGGTTAAATAAAGGTGAAAAAAAAGAAAAAAAAATGTCCTTCATGGAGTAATCAGAATTGTACGGGAAGGTCTGCTTAATCCAAGAGTACAACCAATTGATTACAGCATTACCTCAAAATGGAGGAGGCAGGTGGTGTCATGCCCTGACCACAGAGAGCCTTTTATTCTCTATTTTGGTTAGGTCGGGGGGTGACTAGAGGAGGTGTTCCTATCTAGGTTGTTTTGTTTCTATGTTGGCCTGGTATGGTTCCCAATCAGAGGCAGCTGTGTATCGTTGTCTTTGATTGGGGATCCTATTTAGGCAGCCATTTTCCCACTCTGTTTTGTGGGATCTTGTTTTTGTGTTGTTGCTTGTGAGCACTTCATTTTCGTCATGTTTTGTTCATTCTTTATTGTTGTTTTTGTGCGTTTCATTGAATAAACATGTGGAATCCATATCGCACTGTGCTTTGGTCTTAGTATGCTTACGGCGATAGTGACAGGTGGCAGCGGGAGGAGGTAGGGAACTTGTCTGTCTGCCTAATATAAAGGATCAAAAGTGGTGGAGCAAATAGCATAAATAGTCAAGTATACCAGTTTCATTTGAGGACCAGAATGTTGACAACTATGCAATACAGATTGCAAAATAGTTGGGAAGAGATTTTTGATGTATCGATTCCATGGTACAGGGTGTATGAGTTGATATATAAAATGACGCAAGATTCAAGACTCTGTGCTTTTCAGCTACATTTATTATATAGAATTCTTGCCACCAACAACATGTTGAATATTTGGGGCATAAAATCATCGAAGCTCTGCAGATTTTGTTGTGAGGATACAGAATGGGGAGCAAGGGTAGCCTAGTGGTTAGAGCGTTGAACTAGTAACCGAAAGGTTGCAAGTTCAAATCCCTGAGCTGACAAGGTACAAATCTGTCGTGCTGCCCCTGAACAGGCAGTTAACCCACTGTTCCTAGGCCGTCATTGAAAATAAGAATTTGTTCTTAACTGACTTGCCTAGTAAAATAAAGGTAAAAAAAAAAAAATCAATAGACCATTTATTTTGGTATTGTCCTCAGGTTGCCTGTTTCTGGTCTCAGGTTCAGGAATGCCTGAAAATGCATAGCATTAATCTAAAATTGACCGGGTCAGTCAATTACTAATACTCTTAGTAAAACTATTTATCTTCAACTCGCAATCTGTGGATTCTATTCGATTAGATAGATTGAAATTGTACGTTAAACATCACAGGGTAGTTGAAATATATATGTTCCATAGAATTCCGAAGAGGGTGGCCAGAAGAGATAGGTGGGATGGGCTGAGGGAAGCTGAGGGTTGGGATGTGGAATCAGAGACAAATGGGAGTGGAGTTGCTGTGCAGGAGATAGAATGATGGTCAAAGATAAAAGTCAAAAATAAAGTCTAAATAAAACAGAATAAAAAACATGTTTGAATGACACTGAGGGGCAGTGTTTTTACAGCTAATGCCGGTTTGCCTG
The DNA here is from genome assembly GCF_023373465.1 of Oncorhynchus keta. Taxonomy (NCBI): domain Eukaryota; kingdom Metazoa; phylum Chordata; class Actinopteri; order Salmoniformes; family Salmonidae; genus Oncorhynchus; species Oncorhynchus keta. The sequence goes on from NC_068452.1 coordinate 21,390,611, forward strand.
AGGCTGATGCCGTGCAGGTGTTTGTACACATGCATATACACACACTCTCATTCAAATACACACATACACGGGCACACACACATGTAATAGTGCCAGACATGCATTTAAACATATACAGTTGGCATTGCTTTTCTGATTTTAGTTGTCCGTGATGTCCTTTGTTTTTGTTTTTTCTTGCATTGATGTTTATTGTTTTCTTTTGTCTTTTGTCTTTTTTGTCTTTAGTTAATTGTCTTGGTTGTTGGTGCATTGGGGGGTTCTTGGGGGTGGGGAACTGTTTTTAATTTTTTTGTTATTCTTGGGGGACTGTGGGAAGGGTCTTGGATGGTTGATGTACAGCTATTGGGGAACTGTGGGGGGATCTTGGAGGGTTCAGGTTAATGTTTTTTGGCCTGGTGGGAGATCTGTCGACATGCCCTTGAGCAGGGCATTGACGCTGGATGCTTCTGTGTGTCGTTCTGAATGGGAATCTGTTGGATGACTGGTATGATGTAGTTGTTGAGCGGCTTCACTGCAAGTATATTGTATGTTTTGGATATTCCATTTAAAAAATATATATATATAAATAAATAAAAACATTCACTTCCAGTAATTTATGCTCACATTGCTAGTCCCATTGTTTAGAATTTTTCCCCATTGTTGCAAAAAGTTATGGGATATTAGAATCCCGTTGTCTTAACCTTTGTCATCTTCAACCTAGACGACAGTCATCTTCCCAACTACACCCCATATAAACCCAGCAGTATCCAATAGTCAGCTTGTTAACTGGGTGGCCCCTGCCCTTTGATGAATCCTTGACATATGTGATCTCTGTTAGGGGTAGAGGGTGATAGAGGGGGTCTCACCAGGACTGCAGGATGTCCAGCCCCCCCTCCGGAGGACCCCCGTTTCCGGCCAACTGTTGCCTTCTCTTCCAGTGGATCAGCTCGTCATCCAGGATGATGGTCTGCTGCTTCCTCAGCAGCTGCAGGCTCTTCTGGTGCTTCTCTGCCAGGTCCTAGGCACACACACACACACACACACACACACACACACACACACACACACACACACACACACACACACACACACACACACACACACACACACACACACACACACACACACACACACACACACACACACACACACACACACACACACACACACACACACACACACACACACCGATAAGAATGTGCCAATATACATCCCCAGCTTTTATACCCTGAAGGCATGAGATCCCCCCAGAGCCTACATTTCCTCTCCTGTCTTCATCACCTTAAATAATGACTTACAGTTTGTAATCATGTAGTGTCAAATCAAATCAAACTGTATTTGTCACAAGCGCGAAATACAACCTTACAGTGAAATGCTTACTTGCAAGCCCTTAACCAACAATGCTGTTTTAAGAATATACCAGTGATCTGTGAGCTGCTCTAACAGCTGGTGCTTAAAGTTAGTGAGGGAGATATGAGTCTCTAGCTTCAGTGATTTTTTTCAGTTCGTTTCAGTCATTGGCAGCAGAGAACTGGAAGGAAAGGTGGCCAAAGGAAGAATTGGCTTTGGGGGTGACCAGTGAAATATACCTGCTGGAGCACGTGCTACGGGTGGGTGCTGCTATGGTGACCAGTGAGCTAAGATAAGGCGGGGCTTTACCTAGCAGAGACTTGTAGATAACCTGGAGCCAGTGGGTTTGGCGATGAGTATGAAGCGAGGGCCAGCCAACGAGAAATACAGGTTGCAGTGGTGGGTAGTATATGGGGCTTTGGTGACAAAACAGATGGCACTGTGATAGACTGCATCCAATTTGTTGAGGTCGAGGATCGGTAGGATGGTCAGTTGTACGAGGGTATGTTTGGCAGCATGAGTGAAGAATGCTTTGTTGTGAAATAGAAAGCCAATTCGAGATTACATGTTTGGATTGGAGATGCTTAATATGAGTCTGCTTCTTAACACAGCGCGCATCCAACCCAGAAGCCAACCGCACCAAAGTGTCAGAGGAAACACCGTGCACCTGGCAACCTTGGTTAGCGCACACTGTGCCCGGCCCACCACAGGAGTCACTGGTGCACGATGAGACAAGGATATCCCCACCGGCCAAACCCTCCCTAATCCGGAAGACGCTAGGCCAATGGTGTGTCTCCCCACGGATCTCCCGGTTGCAGCCGGTTATGACAGAGCCTGGGCGCGAACCCAGAGTCTCTGGTGGCACAGCTGGCGCAGCAGTACAGCGCCCTTAACCACTGCGTCCCCAGAAGGCGCTTTTAAAGAATACCCAGGCATCCTCTACTGACGGGATAAGGTCAATATCCTTCCAGGATACCCGGGCCAGGTCTATTAGAAAGGCCTGCTCGCTGAAGTGTTTTAGGGAGCGTTTGACAGTGATGAGGGGTGGTCGTTTGACCGCAGACCCATTACGGATGCAAGCAATGAGGCAGTGATCACTGAGATCTTGGTTGAAAACAGCAGAGAGTAGCAGCAGCATAGAAGAGGGGTGAGGGGGCAATGCAAATAGTCTGGGTAGCCATTTGATTAGATGTTCAGTAGTCTTATGGCTTGGGGGTAGAAGCTGTTTAGAAGCCTCTTGGACCTAGATTTGGCGCTCCGGTACCGCTTGCCGTGCGGTAGCAGAGAGAACAGTCCATGACTAGGGTGGCTGGAGTATTTGACCATTTTTAGGGCCTTCCTCTGACACCGCCTGGTATAGAGGTCCTGGATGGCAGGAAGCTTGACCCTGGTGATGTACTGGACAGTACGCACTACCCTCTGTAGTGCCTTGCGGTCCGAGGGCGAGCACTTGCCATACCAGGCAATGATGCAACCCATGAGGATGCTCTCGGAGGTGCAGCTGTAAATCCTTTTGAGGATCTGAGGACCCATGCCAAATCTTTTTAGTCTCTTGAGGGGGAATAGGTTTTGTCGTGCCCTTTTCACGACTGTCTTGGTGTGCTTGGGCCATGTTGTTTGTTGGTGATGTGGACACCAAGGAACTTGAAGCTCTCAACCTGCTCTACTACAGCCCTGTCGATGAGAATGGGGACATGCTCGGCCCTCCTTTTCCTGTAGTCCACAATCATATCCTTTGTCTTGATCATGTTGAGGGAGAGGCTGTTGTCCTTGTACCACACGGTCAGGTCTCCTATCTTCTCCCTATAGGCTGATGGCCTATAGACTGAGGGGCCACCGTGTTGAGGATCAGCGTGGCGGATGTGTTGTTACCTACTCTTACCACCTGGGGGCGGCCCATGAGGAAGTCCAGGATCCAGTTGCAGAGGGAGGTGTTTAGTCCCAGGGTCCTAAGCTCAGTGATGAGCATTGAGGGCACTATGGTGTTGAACGCTGAGTTGTAGTCAATGAACAGCATTCTCACATAGGTGTTTCTTTTGTCGAGGTGTAAAAGGGCAGTGTGGAGTGCAATAGAGATTGCATCATCTGTGGATCTGTTGGGGCGGTATGCAAATTGTAGTGGTTCTAGGGTTTCTGGGATAATGGTGTTGATGTGAGCCATGACCAGCCTTTCAAAGCATTTCATGGCTACAGACGTGAGTGTTACTTTAGTGTTCTTGGGCACAAGGACTATGGTGGTCTGCTTGAAACATGTTGGTATTATAGACTCATACAGGGAGAGGTTGTAAATGTCAGTGAAGACACTTGCCAGTTGGTCAGCGCATGCTCAGAGTACACGTCCTGGTAATCTGTCTGGCCCTGCGGCCTTGTGAATGTTGACCTGTTTAAAGGTCTCACTCACATCAGCTGTGGAGAGCGTGATCACACAGTTGTCCGGAACAGCCGATGCTCTCATGCATGTTTCATTGTTACTTGCCTCGAAGCGAGCATAGAAGCTATTTAGCTCGTCTGGTAGGCTTGTGTCATTGGGCAGCTCTCGGCTGTACTTCCCTTTGTAGTCTGTAATAGTTTACAAGCCCTGCCACATAAGAAAGTCAGAGCTGGTGTAGTATGATTTGATCTTAGTCCTGTACTGATGCTTTGCCTGTTTGATGATTTGTCGGAGGGCATAGCGGGATTTCTTATAAAAACGGCAGCTACCCTTTAGCGCAGTGCGAATGTTGCCTGTAATCCATGGCTTCTGGTTGTGGTGTGTACGTACAGTCACTGTGGGGACGACGTCATCGATGCACTTATTGATAAAGCCAGTGACTGATGTGGTGTACTCCTCAATGCCATCGGAAGAATCCAAGAACATACTCCAGTCTGTGCTAGGAAAATAGTCCTGTAGTTTAGCATCTGCTTCATCTGACCACTTTTTTATAGGCCGAGTCACTGGTGCTTCCTGCTTTCATTTTTGCTTGTAAGCAGGAATCAGGAGGATAGAATTATGGTCAGATTTGCCAAACGGAGGGCGAGGGAGAGCTTTGTACACGTCTGGGCGAGGGAGAGCTGTGTGGAGGAAAGATGGTCTAGAGTGTTTTCCCTCTGGATTTAACATGCTGATCGAAATGAGGTAAACTGACTTAAGTTTCCCTGCATTAAAGTCCCCGGCCACTAGGAGCGACACCTCTGGGTGAGCGTTTTCCTGTTTGCTTATGGAGGTATACAGCTCATTGAGTGCGGTTTCAGTGCCAGTATCGGTATGTGGTGGTATGTAGACAGCTACGAAAAATACAGATGAAAACTCTCTAGGTAGATAGTGTGGTCAACAGCTAATCAAGAGATACCTCAGGCAAGCAAAACCTTGAGACTTCCTGAGATATCGTGCTTCAGCTGTTGTTTAAAAATATGCCCCCGCCCTGTGTCTTACCAGAGGCTGCTGTTTTATCCTGCCGATAGAGTGTATAACCTGCCAGCTGTATGTTATTAATGTTGTCATTCAGCCATAACTCAGTGAAACATAAGTTATTACAGTTTTTAATGTCCTGTTGGTAGGATATACAAGCTTTCAGTTCGTCCCATTTATTTTCCAGCAATTGAATGTTAGCTAACAGTACTGATGGCAAAGGCAGATAAGCCACTTGTCACCTGATCCTCACAAGATCCCCAATCTCTTTCCGCAAAATCGCAGGTACTTTCTCCAGTGAAAGACGGGGATGATGGCCTGTTCGGGTGTTTGGAGTATATCCTTCCCGTCCATCTCATTAAAGAAAAATTCTTCATCCAATTCGAGGTGAGTAATCGCTGTTCAGATGTCCAGAAGCTCTTTTCGGTCATAAGAGACGGTAGCAGCAACATTATGTACAAAATAAGTTATAAACAATGCTAAAAAAAAAAAAAAAATAGCACTGTTGGATAAGAACCAATAAAACGGCAGCCATCCCTCCCGGCGCCTTCATTCCAGTGTGTACATTTGTGTATGCGTGTTTCAGTACATGTGTGTGTGTATGCTGTATAAAAAGTAGTGTACCAGTCTGTATTTCTGTAGTGTGTTGGCCTCCCGGGTGAGCCAGGCCTCCACGGTGGCTCTCTTGCTCAGTAATGTGGGCTCCCTCAGCTGTCTGTCAGCAGGGGGCAGTGTGGTCAGGCTGGTCAACTGGGCTGCATGTAGGCAAAGAGAGGGAGAGGGAGAGGGAGAGGGAGAGGGAGAGGGAGAGGGAGAGGGAGAGGGAGAGGGAGAGGGAGATTGAAGAAGGACAGGACAGGAGAGAGGGGGAGGTCAGCAAATCTCACATAAACACACCTGTCTTTTACTTTACACACACACACACACACACACACACACACACACACACACACACACACACACACACACACACACACACACACACACACACACACACACACACACACACACACACACACACACACACACACACACACCTACAAACCCACACGTCATTCTGCCCTAAAAAGGTGAGGTCTGCTGGGGTTGACCCAGGGTGTTGTGACTAGGAGGGGGACCAGGGCAAGGCTGACTCACCCTGGATGCGGAGGCTCTCCTGGTACTGGATGATGAAGTACTCCTGGTTGTGCTGGAGCTTTCTCAGGTCGTTCTCTGTGTCCTGGGTCAGCAGGCGCAGCTCCTCAAATGCCTGGTTGATCTGCTGGTACTTCTGGGACATGCTGTCCATCATCCCTCCCACTGGGGAGCTCGACTGCCAATCAGAGAGAGGAGAGAGAGGTGAGAGGGCTGGGCCGGTAAACAACGCTGGCTTTGAGATGATTTGCAGGAACTAGCTAGTGTGGTGTTGAGCATTTCATCATCGTTATATGGAGCAGAAAGACACACAAACTGACAGAACCTGAAATCGCCCTGTGCCTCTTTAACACAACCTCAATGACCCCTGCTTGTGTTATTCCACAGTAATCCCTAACAACCATAACCAGCAGTGATCACCACTGACTGAACATGTGAGGCAGAGGGAAATGCATTTCCTTATCGTGGGCACACAGCCTATTGCTTGTTAAGGCTGGGGACGTGAGCACTGTGAAGACAGTCTGAGTAAACAGGTGGGAATGCAATCCTGTGATAGGAGAAGCCTGGCAGGACTGGAAATCAATTTAACACTGGGTTTATTGATATTCAGATGTTTTATGGACCACCGGCTTTATGGTTTTATAACCCTTGTTATAAAATATCACATTTCTTCACCTCCCCACCAGGCCTACAGCATTGCTGGTTAATGAGGAATTCAAAGTTTATCTTTCAGCGAGACATATGAGCTGTGTCTGTGCAGGTTTTCTGACTAGGTGTGTGTGTGAAATGCTATGTGTGTGTGTGTGTGTGTGTGTGTGTGTGTGTGTGTGTGTGTGTGTGTGTGTGTGTGTGTGTGTGTGTGTGTGTGTGTGTGTGTGTGTGTGTGTGTGTGTGTGTGTGCATTTTGTGCATACGAGCTGCAGGTATCTGTTATATGCATACCTGTGAAACAAGCTTCCCAGGTAGGTGGGAGTAGGAATGGAAGTTGGAGAGAGTGCTTCATACTCACATTAGAGGCCTCTCGGACTAGCCTCTGCTCCGTGTACAGGATGTGTTTAATGCATCTCACCAGCTCCAGAGGGCAGCGGTCATACGTGCTCTGAAAGACAAGGACCACATGTGCTGTCGTGTTAGGCCTGTTAGCCGTGTTAGCCGCTGACTGGCAGTACGGCCGCGCACACAACACTGACCAATTTAGCCCGCTCCCGCGCCGCGGCATGCTAACGCTCTAAAGCCCACTTCCTGAGCCTAGCTAAACCCAATTAGACTAATGAGATCCTTCTCTCAAGTGCAGACGACTTGGTCTCACATCCACTGGCTACATTTCTCTTACTTTCTTCTATTTTTCTCTCTCTCTCTAAACTCCGGTCCTCAAGTAAACCCAAAAGTACACATTTTGTTGTAGCCCCAGACAAAAACACCTTATTCAACTCATTGAAGGCGTGATGATTAATTGACAAGTTGAATCAGATGTGCTTGTCCGGGGCTACAAAAAAATCATGTGTGCTGTTGGGGATACCGGAGGGCCAGAGTTGGGAAACACTCTCTCACTCACGCACGCATACACACACCAAGGCACCATGCGGGGTTGAAAGTCCCGCATTGTCGGCCTACAGAATGTTGTGTTGACAAGATGCCTCCTACTCCCACCGTGGAAGGTGATAAGAGACAGCTTGTTCCTCTGAACCCTGTCCATAAGGGTGAAGACAAACACACTGAGATCGGTGAGTGAAGCACTCGATCATAAAAGGGAACACTGCCTGGTTACCGTAGACTAGAGTTGTCTACCTTTTGTTTTTATTCATATAGACACACTGACCAGAGCCGGCTGTTCTCACACACTGTTTTATTTCTAAGTACTTTGGGTTGGGGTTTATGGATATGGGACTGTTGCCAATGAGGCTGTGATAACTAACATTTAGCTGAGTTTGGTATCATTGAAATAATAATCACCACGATTCAGCTGGTATAGTTGGCTGTAAGATTATCATATCCTTGTGAGTTTATTGGGTTCATACTGGCTTTATTAACACTGTCCAGCTAGCTAGTTAGGTGTGGAGTTTTTTTTGTGAGGGCACTGGCTCTGTGCTCTGCACACGTACACAGGGGATGTGCGCATGGTATCTCTCACCTTCATACTGGTACTGCCCACCTGTCTCACCTTTCTCTCGTTAGCTTTGTGTGGAAATTTGTCTATACTGGTTCAATCTGTCTCACCTTGAGCTGGCTGGCGTAGTGTCCCAGTTTGATCTTGAGCAGGAAGCCGTCCTCTCCCACCTGATGCTCAGCCTTGTTCTGCAGCTCCTGGATCAGGCTGTCCAGCAGACGCTTGGCCTTAAACTCCTCCTGGGGGTTCTCCAGATCGATCACATCCCTGGCACAGAGACATATAGAATGTTTAGAGATATGCTGTATGTACATACACGCAGAACAGAGCAGACATTAATCGCCTATGCATTCCCCAACACACACCACCTTCACTCAAGCACATACACTGGGACAGTGACTTTACACACTTGCCACTGAACATTGCTCTCAGGTTACTACACCTCCATGGTCCCTGCTACTACTGTGACTGTGATTGAACCAAATGTGAAGGTTACCGGGTGAGGCATGTCTTTCTGTCAGGTAGAGTGGTGTGCTTTGTGCTGCACTCACCAGAGTTGGCCCTCGAGCCACTGGGACAGGTAATGGCGCACCTCGATGGGGAAGTGCTGTCCATAGAGAGACTGCATCTGGTGCAGCGCATCCCCCTGGAGCTGCTGGGCCTGGATCCACACTGCCATCTTACACACCCTGGGTGGAGGCAAGAGAGAGAGAGAGAGAGAGAGAGAGAGAGAGAGAGAGAGAGAGAGAGAGAGAGAGAGAGAGAGAGAGAGAGAGAGAGAGAGAGAGAGAGAGAGAGAGAGAGA
>NC_068452.1:21784373-21896873 GCF_023373465.1 Oncorhynchus keta
GCTACTGCCGCCACCCTGCCGCGTCTGGGCTCCGACAGGAAGTGTTTGACAGGGGTGACAGCTAGTTGACCTCTCTCTCTCTCTCTCAAGATTTCTCTCACCATCTCCCTTTCTCTTGAGCTCCTCTCCATCTCACTTACTCACCACAGGCACAGTGCTCTCCCCACTCCTGACCCACTGGGTATTGTCAGGGATCTAATAGACTCCTGGTCCGTGACATGGTGGTGTCCTAGTGCTTTTTCATTGTTTGTTTATTCACTCTGTTTTCTCTGACCTTTCCCTCCATGGGGTGGAAGCCATGCGAAGGACATGTTTTTTGTTGTTGTCTCTCAGGCCTCCGTGCACAGTCTCCCGTCGCTGTTCTACTTCTGCATGTATTACTGTGGAGGTTAGAGCCTCAAGACACAGTTTAACTTAGGGTTGGGTTTGGAGTCAAGGTCAGTATGATATGAGGATGAAACTAAAATATTGATTACAGTTAAGGTTTTGGGTCACTGTTAGGGTTAAGGCTTTGGTTATGGATAAACTAGAGTCAAAGTGTTGCTTGTCTTAGTGAGGGCATTGATAAGGATTCACGTTAGTATGATGGTTAAGCTAAGGACTTTATTGTTCGTTACTGCAATAGCGAGGGATGGGGTTATTGGGTTATGAGCGTACTGTGTGCTGAACATAGATCCAGTGCCAGTTTTTACCCTAGACAGGGTGCCATGTATTCAGCTCTTAAAACAATGATGAAATGTCAGAAGACTTTCAGGCAGCTCAGAATTAAACATTAATCCTCTCTGAGTATAGGACTATTTCTGTTTCTCCTCTCCTCCTTTTCACACATTGGTCAATCGAGCAATGAGTGCACCTTCTCAGTCCCAATGGATCTGGTGATGGTGATGGTGGCATATGGTTTGGGGACTTTAGTCTACAGTTGTACCTTAACACAATCCCTTTCATGGGTCCCACCCTGAGAACCCGGTCCTGGAAAAATGAGACTGCCCCAAAACTTTGCGACAAGGCTTTAAGCAAGGAGGGGGCATATTTTATTAATGGCAGCTATTAATATTCCATCGCATTGGGATCACGGTGTATTTCCTTTTGCAGAGGGATAATGAATAACTGAGTACCTCCACACCACCCGAATCCTCCACATGAATATTCAGGCTCTGACTGAGGCCAGTGGGGCCTCTGCTCTAGTCTGTGGTGAGACAGTCAGCCTCACTGTCTCTGCCCTTCTCTCTCTCTCTCTCTGTCTCTCTGTCTCTGTCTCTGTCTCTGTGCTGGTACAACTCAGTCTCAGCCCCCTTTCTCTCTGAGTTGCCTGGTCCACATGGGGTTGAAGCTTATAGATCTGAGGGTGTGCCTTCACTAGGGCCTCCGTGGAGGCTGGGATTGATTGATTACGGGAGTGTGGCTCCGTGTGGGTTTTTAATTGATTGATTAATTATGGGCCTTGACTGTGGGGCGTCTGAGGCACACAGGGCGAGAGGTGAACTCTTGTGTTCTCTCTATCTGGCTAGAGCTCTTTCGTTTGTGATTGCATCTCTCGCTCTCATCTTCACCTCTACCTTTACGTCTGTAGGTGTGTGCACGCGCGGGTGTGATTTGCTCTGTATGTCCTGTACCCGCCTGGAAGCTGTTGTACAAAACCTGGCCGAAGGCATTCAAAGTCTGACAAATAATTATTTACAGATGCAGACATTTTTCACAGTGGTGCTGAACTGAAGGCGATTAAGGGAGTTCGCCAAGAGAGAGGAGAGGTAGAAAGAGAGCCAGGAGATAGAGGGAATAGAGGTGATCTGGATATAAGAAAGTGAACAAAGAAAAGACTAGCAGACTGCCTGACAGAGAGACGGACAGGTGGGCATGCAAACAGAACATGCATGGAATGCCATGGAGAATTAGAGAGACACCGTTTCAAGACAGTAGCAGTGTGAAAGAAAAGAAAGAACAGAACTATGTATATAAAAAAAAGAAATAAGAGGGAAAAAATGAAGAAAGAACTAAATAACATGCATCAGTCCTTGTACAGGCTCAGCCTGCCTGTGCCTCCCCTCCCTGGTGGGCTACGGAACAGTGCAGTGAGTGGTGCCGGGCCAACCCTCTCTGCCTCTATTAGAGACAGAAAACCAGAGGATTACTGCCAAGGCCAAGGCTAATGACTGTCATGGCCACAGAAAGCCGATTTACAGAAGAAGCCTGCTGCATAGAGGCGTGAAGCCAAAATCTATCTCACACTGAGATAGTCTTAAATAAACCAGCCTTTTTGTGTGTTTTTTGCATTCTATTACATGAGATGGGAGAAACTGTATAGGATGCAAAAATATTCATCTGGGTCGTTCCACAAAATGAGGGGCTTTTGAGTCCCTTTGATATTTTAGGTAGCAATTGTGCACCAATGTTGATTTTATAAAAGCTCGTTATATTCACTGAAGTGCCCTTTATAGAGGATTTAAGTAATCAGATTGTTAATATGAATCCAGACTTAGTGCCAAAATTTGCATTTTGAAATGTTCTTCTTGGAAGATTTTAATCCACTGAACCTCAACATTTCTCCAAGTTTTACCATCGTTGTAAAGCCCTAGTTATGTGGTTGCAAAGTAATTCCTGAATATTATTATTTATTTAATGTCATTAGTGATTCGTTTTAAGGAGAAAAAAATATATTGTCCCTTATTTTAAGGTCAACCCTGTTACCTGAACAAGCTAGAATGTTTTTTACAATATCATTTTTTTTGCGATGCTTGCATTCAATTGCCACTTCCATTCTCACTGCCACAAGGGGATTTATGGCTGATTTTTAAGATGAAATTGTCAACCGTGTTATGGTCAACTCTTTTACTTTATTTGCCACATGCACTTACTATAGTCATTTTTTATTTGAGGAAGTTGAACCCATGCTCTTTATGACAGAATGTTAAAATGAGGTGAAATCAAACTGTTGTTGACCAAGTTAAGCGTCTCAACAGACACCGAATTGGTGGAACGACCCATCTATCCTATGCTGTTCTTATCCCTAATGTCCCAGAGAAGAAGGGAGGGAGAGAAAGGGAGTGGGTGAGAGATAGGGGATGTAGATTGACACAGTAAACAGCCGAATAAAACTCTAATACCGCAGTTCAAGCTTTCTCTGACCCGTTAGAATGGGGTCTATCAAGTAACGGACTCACAACTCACTAACCATATCTTGACTAAAGCATCTGTGAATGTCTAGCCACCTGAATCTCGAAGCATACGTACACAACTGCTAGACATTCTGCACTTGCTGTAATCCAATTAGCCAGGGCCTGACTGACCAATAGTTGGCCAACGTTCTGTGCTCAGTAGCTTTAGTATTCAGACAGCAGCTCTTGGGTGAGTTAACTGAAGGCCACAAATTAATCCCCCCCCCAGAGAGACTAATAAAAAACAATGGGCCTTCATCCCACGCCAACAGTTTCATGGTGTCACTAGACACGCTATCATAGTAGGATACACAAACAGATGAGTTCTTCCTCATGCACGTTGTGTCCCCATGTAGGCTAGGATATGGGGGAGGCTAGGAAAGGGTTGAATTATGTAAAGAATATGTCTATCCTTTTGTGGTACTTTAATAGGCCTTTGTTGGCATTTGTTTCATGTGCTATATTCCAAAAAGGGCTCACATGTTTTTAAGGCCACCAAATCTAAAGTGTAATCATGGAGCAATGAGAAAGGGAAGGGAAATTGGTGATGAAAAGGCTCTTTGTTGCATAGCGTAGTGAGAGGCCAGAGAATATGCAGGGAGAGAGAGAGAGAGGAGAAAGGTGGCCATTGAGAAGGGTAGACAGGGAAACCTGGCTCCCTGTAGAGGAAAGGCTGTATAACCACCATAAAACACATAGACACTGTCCTTTCCCCAAATTTGAAGCCATTATTCAAGGTTCCAAAGAACTCTCTGATGAAAAGAGGCTACCCGTGCTGTTGGGGGAGGACGTACAGAGCTGTGGGTTGGCAGCACCCCATAAAATAAGGGGCAGTTTCTGACAGACAAACCAACCTGTCCTCCGTTCCATTGTTATTGTCCTTTGAATGGTTATTATTGCTGTTCTTACTGATTGTCCTGTTAATTATTTTTTATGAAGTTAATACTGTAAATTAATCACTTAATTTACAAAGTACGCTTTGGCAATATGTTCATTGTTACGTCATGCCAATAAAGCAATTTGAATTGAGTAGAGAGCGAGTGAGAGAGAGATAATTACTTCACACGTTGGAAAGAATTAACCACAAAACTGAGCAAACTAGAATGCTATTTGGCCCTAAACAGAGAGTACACAGTGGAAGAACACCTGACCACTGTGACTGACCCAACTTAAGGAAAGCTTTGACTATGTACAGACTCAGTGAGCAAAGCCTTGCTATTGAGAAAGACCGTTGTAGGCAGACCTGGCTCTCAAGAGATGACAGGCTATGTGCACACTGCCCACAAAATGAGGTGGAAACCGAGCTGCACTTCCTGACCTCCTGGCAAATGTATGACCATATTAGAAATGCATATGTCCCTCAGGTTACACAGATCCACAAAGAATTTGAAGACAAACCTGATTTTGATAAACTCCCATCTACTGGGTGAAATATAACATTGTGCCAGCACAGGAGCAATATTTGTTGTGACTTGTTGCCACAAGAAAAGGGCAACCAGTGAAGAACAAACACCATTGTAAATACAACCCATATTTATGTTGACGATTTTCCCTTTTGTACTTTAACCATGTGCACATTGTTACAACACTGTATATATAAAGTTGAAGTCTGAAGTTTACATACACCTTAGCCAAATACAATTCCTGACATTTAATCACAGTAAAAATTCCCTGTCTTAGGTCAGTTAGGATCACCACTTTATTTTAAGAATGTGAAATGTCAGAATAATAGTCGAGAGAATGATTTATTTCAGGTTTTATTTCTTTCATCACATTCCCAGTGGGTCAGAAGTTAACATACACTCAATTAGTATTTGGTAGCATTGCCTTTAAATTGTTTAACTTGGGTCAAACGTTTCGGGTAGCCTTCCACAAGCTTCCCACAATAAGTTGGGTGAATTTTGGCCCATTCCTCCTGACAAAGTCAGGTTTGTAAGGCCTCCTTGCTTCTTCTTTTCTGAGGTCTTGGCTGATTTCTTTTCATTTTCCCATGATGTCAAGCAAAGAGGCACTGAGTTTGAAGGTAGGCCTTGAAATACATCCACAGGTACAGTGCCTTGCGAAAGTATTTGGCCCCTTGAACTTTGCGACCTTTTGCCACATTTCAGGCTTCAAACATAAAGATAAACTGTATTTTTTGTGAAGAATCAACAACAAGTGGGACACAATCATGAAGTTGAACGACATTTATTGGATATTTCAAACTTTTTTAACAAATCAAAAACTGAAAAATTGGGCGTGCAAAATTACTATAGATTCAGTTGCACCCCTAAAAACGAAAAACATTTGTCATAAGAAACTAGCTCCCTGGTATACAGAAAATACGCAAGCTCTGAAGCAAGCTTCCAGAAAATTGGAACGGAAATGGCACCACACCAAACTGGAAGTCTTCCGACTAGCTTGGAAAGACAGTACCGTGCAGTATCGAAGAGCCCTCACTGCTGCTCGATCATCCCAGTCATTCCAACAATTCAAAATTAATTGTTGATACTGTCGCAAAGCTAACTGAAAAGCAGCATTCCCCAAGAGAGGATGGCTTTCACTTCAGCAGTAATAAATCCATTAACTTCTTTGAGGAAAAGATCATGATAATTAGAAAGCAAATTATGGACTCCAAAGCTCAGTTGTTCTGAGTCTGCACAACTCTGCCAGACCTAGAATCAAGGGAGACACTCAAGTGTTTTAGTGCTATATCTCTTGATACAACGATGAAAATAATCATGGCCTCTAAACCTTCAAGCTGCATACTGGACCCTATTCCAACTAAACTACTGAAAGAGCTGCTTCCTGTGCTTGGCCCTCCTATGTTGAACATAATAAATGGCTCTCTATCCACCGGATGGATGTGTACCAAACTCACTAAAAGTGACAGTAATAAAGCCTCTCTTGAAAAAGCCAAACCTTGACCCAGAAAATATAAAAAACGATCGGCCTATATCAAATCTTCCATTCCTCTCAAATTTTTTTAGAAAAAGCTGTTGCGCAGCAACTCACTGCCTTCCTGAAGACAAACAATGTATACGAAATGCTTAAGTCTGGATTTAGACCCCATCATAGCTCTGAGACTGCACTTGTGAAGGTGGTAAATGACCTTTTAATGGCATCAGACCGAGGCTCTGCATCTGTCCTCGTGCTCCTAGACCTTAGTGCTGCTTTTGATACCATCGATCACCACATTCTTTTGGAGAGATTGGAAACCCAAACTGGTCTACACGGACAAGTTCTGGCCTGGTTTAGATCTTATCTGTTGGAAAGATATCAGTTTGTATCTGTGAATGGTTTGTCCTCTGACAAATCAACTGTACATTTTGGTGTTCCTCAAGGTTCCGTTTTAGGAACACTATTGTTTTCACTATATATTTTACCTCTTGGGGATGTCATTCAAAAACATAATGTTAACTTTCTCTGCTATGCGGATGACACACAGCTGTACAAGCTGGAGGCAGGGCTTTCTCCTATAGAGCTCAATTTTTATAGAATGGTCTGCCTACCCATGTGAGAGATGCAGACTTGGTCTCAACCTTTTATTTATTTATACATTTTTTTTGTGCATTTTACCCCTTTTTCTCCCCAATTTTGTGATATTCAATTGTTTAGTAGCTAATATCTTGTCTCATCGCTACAACTCCCGTCCGGGCTCGGGAGAGACGAAGGTTGAAAGTCATGTGTCCTCCGATACACAACGCAACCAAGCCGCACTGCTTCTTAATACAGCGCCATCCAACCCGGAAGCCAGCCGCACCGGTCTCAACCTTTAAGTCTTTATTGAAGACTCATCTCTTCAGTAGGCCCTATGATTGAGTGTAGTCTGGCCCAGGAGTGTGAAGGTGAACAGAAAGGCACTGGAGCAACGGACCGCCCTTGCTGAGACAGGCAGTTCCCCTCCCACCACTGGGATTCTCTGCCTCTAACCCTATTACAGGGGCTGAGTCACTGGCTTACTGGTGCTCTTCCATGTCGTCCCTACGAGGGGGGCGTCACTTGAGTGGGTTGAGTCACTGACGTGGTCTTCCTGTCTGGGTTGGCGCCCCCCACCCCCCTTGGGTTGTTCCGTGGCGGAGATCTTTGTGGGCTATACTCGGCCTTGTCTCAGTGGTTGGTGGTTGAAGATATCCCTCTAGTGGCGTGGGGGCTGTGCTTTGACAAAGCTTTGACAAAGTGGGTGGGGTTATATCCTGCCTGTTTGACCCTGTCCGGGGGCATCATCGAATAGGGCCACAGTGTCTCCTGACCCCTCCTGTCTCAGCCTCCAGTATTTATGCTGCAGTAGTTTGTGTCGGGGGGCTAGGGTCAGTATGTTATATCTGGAGTATTTCTCCTTTCTTATCCGGTGTCCTGTGTGAATTTAAGTATGCTCTCTCTAATTTTCTCTGGTTCTCTCTCTCTCCTAAATCCTAGGACCATGCCTCAGGACTACCTGGCATGATGACTCCTTGTTGTCCCCAGTCCACCTGGCCATGCTGCTGCTTCAGTTTTAACTGTTCTGCCTGCAGCTATGGAACCCTGACCTGTTCACTGTGATTACTATTATTTGACCATGCTTGCCATTTATGAACATTTGAACATCTTGACCATGTTCTGTTATAATCTCCTTCCGACACAGCCAGAAGAGTACTGGCCACCCCTCACAGCCTGGTTCCTCTCTAGGTTTCCTCCTAGGTTTTGGCCTTTCTAGGGAGTTTTTCAGAGCCACCGTGTTTCTACACCTGCATTGCTTGCTGTTTGGGGTTTTAGGCTGGGTTTCTGTACAGCACTTTGATATATCAGCTGATGTAAGAAGGGCTATATATATATATATATATATATATATATATATATATATATATATATATATATATATATATATATATATATATATATATGATTTAGTCACTTTAACCATATCTACATGTACATCCTACCTCAATCAGCCTGACTAACCTGTGTCTGTATGTAGCCTCGCTCCTTTTATAACCTCGCTACTGTATATAGCCTGTCTGTTTTACTATTGTTTTTATTTCTTTACCTACCTATTGTTCACCTAATACCTTTTTTGCACTATTGTTTAGAGCCTGTAAGTAAGCATTTCACTGTAAGGTCTACACCTGTTGGCAAATAAACTTTGATTTGATTTGATTCCAAGCACCACCCTCCTTTTGAAGCTTCCAGTCTGTTTTTCGAACTCAATCCGCATGACAGCGTGATCTCCATCCTTGTCCTCGTCAACACTCACACCGGTGTAAACGAGAGAATCACTGACACGATGCCAGCGGGTCCTTTTGTGGCGAGGCTTTTTATTGGTTATTTCACTTTTGTTTATTATCTACTTCACTTGCTTTGGCAATGTTGACATATGTTTCTTATGCCAATAAAGCCACGTGAATTGAGAGAGAGAGAGCGAGAGAGACTCAGTATGCCACCGTGACATTTAGGAATATCAGATCTAAGGAATTTCTTACCCTTAGTCCCTTCGTCCCCCCCACCCCCCCCACACACACACAAACACACACATGCCTGGGCATCGATTTGGCTGGCTCTGAGCGCACAGGGGCGAGAGAGAGCACTCATGGAGAAGTTTGTACAATTGATCTCTGGAGGGGATGAGATTCAAGACCTACTCTGTTCCATCCCTCTCTTTCTTTCTATTTCCTCCCCCTCTCTTTCCTCTCTCTCTCTTTCTCTCCTTTTCTCCCCACCTCCAGGCTAAATATGCGTTTTACTGCATTAGTGGAAGGCGAGGAGGGAGAAAGGAAAAGTGAAGGCATTGCTATTCTGTATGGCACCTCAACTGAGGAAACTGAACAGAAAATAAAAAAAATCATTCATCCCAGGAGGAAGTGACTCGGTTGACTTGGCAATGGACTTAAGGAAGTAAGACAATGTGTGTCGACTTGTAGATTTGTGCAATACACTACCCTGGAGGGAATAGTTTGTTCTCTGATATGAGATCAGATACCCAGGGGGGAGTTGCCCCCTCCTACTAAAAAGTGACTCCCACTGGCAGTCTGAGGGCCTGTTCTGAGTGCCTGATCATAGCAAGCATAGAGAGAAATGTTCTATGGCTATAATAGTGAGCTTCCTTTTCAACTGGTAATTTCTATTCTATGAACTAGAGCTAGCGAATATGTGCAAATACAAATGGCACCAATGGCCACTCCTTTCCCTCCAAATCTGATACCTAAAGGTGGTTGACCACTGGACGCTATGGGGTTATATCAATAGCCTTATTTACCATTTGTGAATGGGGAGGAAGTCTGGTGAAGAATTAAGGGAGAATAGCAAGCTGCCAAAGCATGCTCAGCCTGTCAGCTTGGAAAGGAGGAAAATGGGAAAAAAGAAAGAAGGGGAGAAAAAACATCAGGAGACGGCGAACGAGGCTCATTTCAATAAGGAGATCGATGGGGATGCAGGAAAAGGTGCTGTGTGTGTCGATGATAAGCTTTCATGGGCAAGGATAGGGAGGGGTGTATGGAGAGAGGGGAGGAGGGGGGTGGGAGAGAAACGGATCAAGAACTTGCCCATGAAAGCTTATCATCGACAGGGATAGGGAGGATAGAGCGAGATCGAGAGAGAGAAGGATGATGGAGGTCACGTTACCTTAAAACTATTTAACCAAATACTAGTAGCTGGTTTGACTGGCCACCGGTTAAGGACATTTCTTTGAAAAGAACACTGTGTCCATGGTGATTGTTTTGATCTCTAGAGCATTTGAGACAAGTGAATGAAGTAAAGGTGAAGGAGTTGTAACAAGCACAACTATTAGGTGACAAATAAAACCATTAGGACGAGATCGCAAACATTACAATACTAGTCAAGGTATTCACTCCTGTTTATAGGATGTCTGATATTGGACAGGCCATTTTTTGGTACCGCGTTTCACAGATTCAAACCTTGTTTTGATAGCTATTAATAGCCAGTATATAGTTGGACTCATCTATGCAGGCTGTGGTCAGTATTCTTAGGCTGTTGGCCTTTCTGGCAGTCACTTCCCTCTCCCCAGCCCCATATGGGTGATGTGATAGTTGGGAACGGACTTTCAGCAGTGGTCCATGTCATGGGGGCTTATGGTGGATGCACTCTGGACCACATCATTCATTTTAACAGACTCTCTGTCTGAAAAGAGACTGGCTGACTGTTGACCAATGAAAACCTACATTTCTAATGTTGGTTTCCTGTTCTTCTTTGTTGTACTTGATCACAATGCTTGGCTTAAGATACTATTCATAGCACCCTACGCAGTTTTCACTTCTCTTTCATTTCCCTCAATTTTGTTCCAGTGTTGGTAAACGAGGAATGGCACTCTTCTGATGAAAGACGGCCATGGTTCCCTGCAGACGTCTCTGTATCGCCCATCCCATTCCTCCTGTCTCCTCTCCAAAGTGTTTGTATAATTTCAGTAGTTTTGAATGTAGTGCTCATGAGACAAAATGGGTCTCTGGAAGTTGTGAACAATTTTATACTAATTTTATACATTTCTCATGATATGTTATGTTGAGGGCGGCAGCGTAGCCTAGTGGTTAGAGCGTTGGACTAGTAACCGGAAGGTTGCGAGTTCAAACCTCCGAGCTGACAAGGTACAAATCTGTCGTTCTGCCCCTGAACAGGCAGTTAACCCACTGTTCCCAGGCCGTCATTGAAAATAAGAATATGTTCTTAACTGACTTGCCTGGTAAAAATAAATTAAAATTATGTGCGGCTGCTGCAAAATAGAAAATATTATATATCAAAATATATATATGTGTGTGTGTATATATATATATATATATATGTGTATATATATTGTTGCAATTCATAAGATATGTTACAAATTCCAATTTGTCCAATATGTTAAGCATTTGTGCTTAAAATCCCGGACAGCATCTTTAAAGTAACTATAGTTCAGCTGTCTCGGTAGAGGTCAGGGGTCATTCACTGCCATTGACGTCCCAGTGGCCTGGCGTTATGGATGGGGTATTGATAACTCTTCAATCCCTGTCGTGCTGGTATTAGCCACAATAGCCTTTGATGCTGGGCAGATCTGGTCCTGGATTACTGTAGACAACACTGAAATGCCAAGGGGGTTAAGACCAAAAGATTCCTGTCACCTGTTTCAATGCGTGTTTTTTATGGTGTTATGGGGGTTTGAGGAAGCTGAGACAACGTGGTGCAAGAGGAATAGTAAGGGCTTTTTTTACACCTCCTCGCTCCCTGTTAGAAAATCCACAAACAGAAAAAAACAACAGACAGGCTATTTCTTGATAGCTGTCACTACGTATTTCTCAGCGGCTCGCTGCCTGACATGTTAACACTGACAATAAGACAGATTTAGTCGCCATTAAGGCGTTTTTTTTGGGACTGACGGTGGCAGCAGGGGGAGATTTGTTCAATGTTGCTCGCTGCTCGCTGTTGTGCGTAAAAGATAGCTCTGCATCAGCCTTTGTGGGGGGCTATCATGGCACGTCATCTATGGGATCAGCTCTCAGCTGAAAAAACGACTGGACACCTCTCCCTCCTCCGTCTGTAAAGAACGGATTGTGTTTTTATCATCATTCCTCATTATTGTCCGTCCCGTCCCGTCTCTCCCGCTTTCCTTTCTCATCATGTTAAGAAAGCTGTCTTTTGAGGGATGTTGAAGACAAGTGTGGTTTAACAAGAGTACACGGTATGTAAGGTGATGTTATTTTTGTCCTTGTTACCCCTGCAGTCACTCTGTGACGTGACGTGTGAGTATACACGTCTCATATCCTGTCTCACTCTCCTGTAGGCCATTTGGGTGGACAGTGACCGCTACCTCTGGGGGGATTCCAGGTTGGAGAAAAATAGGATAAGGAAACATTTATGATCAGCGGCCCATCACGTCCATGTGATGTCTGTCAAGGAACTGCAGGTCGACTGCACACACAGTGTTTCTTGGTAGTCGTAAACAAATCTACTTTGAAACAAAAGTAGACACCTCACACACTTGGTTAGGGGCTTAAAAAAAAAAAAAGAAGACACCTGTATCATGTCAGATATAGAGTTGAAATGTATTCCGTTTTGAGTTTGCATCTCAATATTACACTTTATATGCATCACAGAAGACTTAAATAATACAAAACCATTTGACATAAGAACACCGGTTTTTCTTGGTTTACATTTTTTTTTTTAAATGTTTGTTAATTGCGAAATTATTAAAAAGATGAATAACATTCCACCCATGAGGCCACTTGGTCATTTGACTGCAGGAAAGGGCTACAGAGAGAATTATCTCCTTGGGTCTGCTTGGTGTGGGCCAGTCTGCTGGAGTTAAAACATGCATTGTGTGTTTGTTGACAGTGCATGCATACAATAGAAATGACAACGTTTGTTTTGACTTCGGGTTCGAGTGATTTGAGACCCTTGGCGGTGGCAGGGGTTATATAGTACCTGCCACACCCCACACCCTCTGCCTCCCCCCTCCCTTCTCCCTCCTCCTCCTCCTCCTCCTCCTCCTCCTCCAGGGTGCACTTGAGCAGGTCGTACAGGCACATCCATCTTCTTTTAATCCCCAATTACTCTGTCTCTGTTTCTGGCTCTCTGTGTAAATGGATGGGGTGAGAGAGGGAGGGAGGGAAGGGGTGAGGGAGGGAGGGAGGGAAGGGGTGAGGGAGGGAGGGAGGGAGGGAGGGAGGGAGGGGAGGAGGGAGGGAGGGAGGGAGGGAGGGAGGGAGGAGGGAGGAAGGAAGGAAGGAAGGAAGGAAGGGAGAGGAGGAGGTTTTGGCTGATGGATCTTATTAGAATTGTTGCATTGATAATCGGTAGACAGAGGAAGAGAGGCATGTGGCGAGAGAGGGTGAGTGAGAGAGATGTCTCTATTCAGCCACAAGGTGCCCTTGAGAGAAAATAGAAATAGAGAGAGGGAGGGAGCAAGCAAGAGAGAGACGCACAGAGAGAGCAGAAGCGAGTCAGAGAGAGGAAGAACGTTGAGCCTTCCCAAATGCAGCAGTGATGTCACTTCGGTTTATCTCCCCTGGTGCTTCTGACTGACCAGAGTTCCATCCCTCCTACCATCTGGGAGAAGAGTGATTCTCCATGTTTACCAAGGATAAACGATTTCTCCTCTTCTCCTGCTCTCTTCAACCGCTCGCTGGAGGAGCAGAACTCTGTTCATAATTCATACCTCATACCCTTATCTTCCACTTGGCCTATTTGGTTACAATAACCGCACAGGGCATTTGTATTCTCCAATACTTTCTACAGCATCAGCTTTTCACTAATGCCTCTACAGAGGGGGAAGTAAGAGGGACTGTGTCTGCTGTGCTGACTGCTGTATATTAAAAAGAAAGATGTGTACTGTATCGTGTTTGTTTGTGTGTACACTACATCATAGACAATGACACCACACAAAGTGCTTAAACAAAATACTGAACAAAAGTTTTAACACATCATGCAAAGTTGCAGTTCATATAAGGAAATCAGGCAATTTAAATAAATTCATTAGACCTAAGTCTATGAATTTCACATGACTGGGCAGGGACAGCCAATCAGAATGAGTTTTCCCCCACAAAAGTGCTTTTTTACAGACAGAAATACTCCTCAGTTTCATAAGCTGTCCGGGTGGCTGGCCTCAGACGAGCCCAGAGGTGAAAAAATTGGATGTGGAAGTCCTGGGCTGGCGGGAATACACGTGGTCTGCGGTTGTGAGGCCGGTTGGACGTACTGACAAATTCTCTAAAACAACTTTTTGAGGCGGCTTATGGTAGAGAAATGAACATTCAAAATTCAAAAGGCACTCATGCATCTGAGCTATCTTTTTTGCAGCTGCATGGTAATAGTTGAATAAAATGAGAAAAAATAAGAAACCCGCGCACTGCTCTTTAATAAGTTTTACATATCGGCCACACGGCCTTCATCAAAGCTTATTAAAGAACAGTGATACTATCGAGCGGTGTGTGGGTTTCTTCTTTTTTCTCAGCGAAATTAACATTCAATTCTGTGGCAACAGCACTGGTGGACATTCCTGCAGTCAGCTCCCTCAAAACTTGAGACATCTGTGGCATTGTGTTGTGTGACAAACTGCACATTTGAGAGTGGCCTTGAGAGTGGCCTTGAGAGTGGCCTTTTGATCATGCTGTTTAATTAGCTTCTTGATATGCCACACCTGTCAGGTGGATGAATTATATAGGCAAAGGAGAAATATTCACTAACAGGGATGGAAACACATCTGTGCACAAAATGTGAAAGACATACGCTTTTTGTGCAAATGGAGAAAAAAAATTTTGGATATTTTATTTCAGCTCGTGAAACATGGGACCCCTTTAAATGTTGCGTTTATATTTCTGTTCAGAAGAAGGCCCTAGTTATCCCAGTCTCTGTGTGTTCTGTGAGATCACACAGTGAATATTACCCTCCAAAGCATTTCCCTCCCCACCACCTGTCCAGAGCCTCTTTATGTCCTGGGTACCTCTGCAAACCCTGCCACCCCTCTGTCACCCCTCTGTCACCCGGGCCTAATCAGAGGTATGGAGCTGGAGGCTGGTGGTGGGCCCGCTGGTCCACCCTGTATGGAGCTGTCACTGCACAGGGTTATGGCTCATTAGGTGCAATGAGCAGAGGGCCACATTGACAGGGCACTGGCTGAATATAGGCTGCAGGGAGAGGAGAGGGGAGAGGTTGTCTCTCTGTGGGCCACCTTAATTGGATCATCTATGCATCCCTGGACCTGTGGAGGGGTTATGGGTGGGGTGAAGTGTGTGTTTGTGGGTGAGTGGGTGGGTTAT
Source organism: Oncorhynchus keta (assembly GCF_023373465.1). Lineage (NCBI taxonomy): Eukaryota > Metazoa > Chordata > Actinopteri > Salmoniformes > Salmonidae > Oncorhynchus > Oncorhynchus keta. The sequence goes on from NC_068452.1 coordinate 21,799,222, forward strand.
ATAGAACAGTTGTTCTACCCTGTGTGGAAGGCAGCCAGTGTAACGGGAGTCGTCTTCTGAAGAAGAGGAATCGGACCAAAGCTCAGCGTGGTAAGTGTTCATGCTTTATATTTCAACTGAACACTATAACAAAATAACGAAGAGAATAAACTAAACCGAAACAGTCCTGTCAGGTGCAGAAAACACTAAAAGGAAAATAACTACCCACAAACACATCTGGGAAAAAGCTACCTAAGTATGGTTCCCAATCAGAGACAACGATAGACAGCTGTCCCTGATTGAGAACCATACCCAGCCAAAACAAAGGAATACAAAACCATAGAAAAAAGAACATAGAATTCCCACCCAAATCACACCCTGACCAAACCAAAATGGAGACATAAAAAGCTCTCCAAGGTCAGGGCTTGACAGCCAGCCAGGTGTTTGTGGTGAGTGTCAGGTGGTGGGCTGATGAGGTGTCAGTGAATGAGTCTGTGACTTCTTCCTAAGAACAAAGGCATTATGGGATAACCTGTGATAGAGTGAGAGGGTGCATGGTTATCGGTTTAGGTGCCACTTGAACTCCCTGCCTCCTCTTTGTGTGCGTGTGTGCGCGTGCACACGAGTGTAAGCGTATCATCCCTGTCAAGGCTAACTACAGTTTGCAGGGAAGTTGAGCTAGGGTGATACAGGATTAAGGGAAGCTGAGTGGTGTGTGGAGGTGGGGGGGCAGTCATGCTTGTACAGGAGGTATTATGTACAGCCTGGTGCACGACATGGCACGGCAGAGGAGACATTCACATGGAGGCTATGAGATGAGCTGGGCTTTATTGGATCAGGGCAGCCATACCATGGAAGAACAGGCATTGAGGAATGCTAGCTGCAGAACAGCTTGTGCTTTACCCGCAATCACTGTGAAACCCATGAAAAGAGCCAGGGACAATCAATGTGTTTAGGCCTACAGTATGTGTTTGTGTTATTGGTGTGTTTGTGTGTCTGCTACCCCTATTCATATTTGTATTCAATTTAATTCAAGGCAAAAATTCAATTTGTATTTATTTATTCTATTTCACCTTTATTTAACCAGGTAGGCCAGTTGAGAACAAGTTCTCATTAACAACTGCGACCTGGCCAAGATAAAGCAAACAGAGCGACAAAAACAACAACACAGAGTTACACATCAACAAACAGTCAATAACACAATAAATAAATATATATTTACAGTGTGTACAAATGTAGAAGAGTAGGGAGGTAAGGCAATAAATAGGCCATAGAGGCGAAATAATTACAATTACAATTTAACACGAGAGTGATAGATGTGCAGATGATGATGTGCAAGTAGAGATACTGGGGTGCAAAAGAGCAAGAAGATAAATAACAATATGGGGATGAGGTAGTTGGGTGTGCTATTTACAGACATAATGCAAAGTAAACAGAAAGTAAGCCATCCATAGATTTCTGTTGTTGAGATTGTAACACATAGGCATGGGTGTGGTTTCCTGTCAGTATCCATTGAACATGTACATCTTTGAGTTTTCTGGTTGAAGCGATAGAGAGCAGCTTGGGAAGTCTGTTGCCTTTAACACGGTTGACACCTCTGATAGAGAGCAGCTTGGGAAGTCTGTTGCCTTTAACACGGTTGACACCTCTGATAGAGAGCAGCTTGGGAGGTGTGTTGGCTTTAACACAGTTGACACCTCTGATAGAAAGCAGCTTGGGAGATATGTTGGCTTTAACACAGTTGACACCTCTGATAGAGAGCAGCTTGGGAGGTGTGTTGGCTTTAACACGGTTGACACCTCTGATAGAGCAGCTTGGGAGGTGTATTGGCTTTAACACGGCTGACACCTCTGAGAGAGCAGCTTGGGAGGTGTATTGGCTTTAACACGGCTGACACTTCTGATAGAGAGCAGCTTGGGAGGTCTGTTGGCTTTAACACGGTTGACACCTCTGATAGAGAGTAGGTCATGTGAGAGAAAGTGCACTGTAGAATTGCAGCTATTTTGTATTTAACTCTAGTCAGAACCATACAAATCTGCCATTGCACTTTCAAAACAAAATCCAATTAATTGTCTGAATACTCATGAATAAATCATTTTAATCATACTTTATTGAATCTGTTTGAATGAAAAATATTAAATTCATGTTTTTAAAAGATACTTTGAACAAGAGCTGTTGATGTAAATTTGGCGCTGCATTGACCAATTGAGGACACCTTACACATAACGATCTTGTAACGATTTTGACTTACACAATTAACACAATTTGCTATAAAAGAAAGCGAAAAGCAACCATCAAAACAAAATAACCTTACTGTTAAGATGCCAAATTAGTGTTATTTAGTCTCAAGGACAAAATCCCTGAAAACTCTCTTCCATGTATCTTATTGAAATTAAACTCCCCTAAAGGGAAACCATTAAGTGAGTGTATGGTACGTGCACACAGGTCAACCCAGGAGAGTATTTAACCCCCCCCCCCCCCCTACTTTCACAGCACTTCAGATTTGCCACACTCTCTGTAGCCAGTCAGACAGTTAGCTTTGCTTTCCTCTCTACAACCTTGCGAGACCATGGCCTACATGCAGGTTCCTGGTTACAATCCCAAACTATTTAACTGTATAACAACTGTATTACAATAGTAACAATATAACAACTCAAAATAATGTACTTAATTCTTGTCTCAAATTCTACCACACCTTTTTGTTCTGATCCTGTGAAATGCCAGCTTTAGTTAAAGTTGCTGCTGTTGTTTTAAAGTGGTTTGTGACGACTGACAGAGTGAACATTTCCCAACGTTGTTGTCTTCCCCCTCGTCAGATATCAAAGCTTTTGGGCCATCTCCCTAAATACTGCACGATTCCATGACGGGAGCAGAACCATTCGATTAGAGTAACTTGAACACAAAGAACACCCTCCTCCCTCGGAGGCTCCGGTCTTTGGTACAATGCTTCTAATTAGCGGAATGATAAAGGAGCAAAGCCACAGACACTTTAATATCTATGTAAGTCAATTAACGGGGCTCGTGACATTTGTGTGAAGTTGATAGGTGCTCAGGGGTGGATTCAAATGCCGGCGGATGGAAAAAAAAAAAAAAAACCTTGATTGATCCTGCTCATCGATTACGATCTGGCTCTTTTGATGCCTAGTTGCAGGTCACCCATTAATTGAAACGTGTGAGTGTGTGAGTCAGTGAGTGTGCCTGCCTCTAGCGAGGCTGGGAGTGTGTGTGTGTGTGTGTGTGTGTGTGTGTGTGTGTGTGTGTGTGTGTGTGTGTGTGTGTGTGTGTGTGTGTGTGTGGGGTGGGGGGCCAGCAGAGCGTGATCCGTCTAGAAGGCTGCGAGCCGTGCGCGTCTCTACACTGACACAAACGCTGCGACACCCTGCTCTGCAAATGTCACTCCCATCCAATTACGTGGTGGGTTGAGGACGTTGCCCACAAGGCGATACCGCTAATAAAGCTATCTGTCTGTGTTTATTGGGGTTGTTTTCATTTTCCGTTAACGTTTCAGGAGAGGGTTCTTCTCAGTCGAGAGAGAGCCACATCACAAAACTAACAGAGACAGATGGAACCTGCTGCGAGCTATTGCCATATTTCAGGGTGCTTCTTTACCAGCTAGCTTCATGCTGTTTGTCTGCTTCGTCGAAGTCATATCTTTGTCTGCTATTCATTTTCAAGCAGTCTTGACCACCTACACATGCTATATATACACAGCATTGTCAGTCTGCTGTCAGCACTGTTTGTTTCACTGTGATTATGTGTTGCTCCTGGGATGTGTCACGGCTCAAGCTGCAGGAATTATATTGTCAAACATCTGCTCAATTTAATTTGCCTCTGTAATGTAATCTAACTCTGTAACTGAAAACTAACCTGATGGGAATTTGTGGTCATAGCACCTGCAATTTAGTAAGCACAACCAGCCAACGCAATCCCTTCATTGGATCAATTGTATTAAGGCATGGGCTGTAAACGTTATGCACATTTGAAATCAAATGCCATTTCTCTGGCACTCGGGGTAGAATTGCTTGCCTCTGGTGTAATAAGTCCTTTAGTTGCCTTGGAGATTGAGCTCTAGAAAAACTTGAATATAGCAGAGCAGTAACTCGACAACTCCTGCTGCATAGCACCACTTGACCGAGGCATTGATACAGGGAAAATGTTTCTAGTAATGTGGACACATGCCATTACTATCATGTGATCCCCATCTTATCCCGTTTCCCTTTTTGAACGCCAGCCACTCCACACACGTTAAAGGATGACGTACAGCAGGCTACTACATATACCATTATGCTTATTTGACCAGACATTTGCTAGCCACCACTAAACTCCTCCCGCGTTTCTCTTCTCTTTCCTGTCATACCCTTGCCTGTTTCTCTATGAGCTCGGCTTGCTGCCAAACAGGGGGGTTGGAAGAGGAGGAGCGGGTGCCACTGAAATCTCAAGCACCAAAAGTTCTTGGCGATAACCAAGACAACTCACTAAAGCTGTTGCTGGAATTGACAGCGTCAATCTGTGCGGCAGAAAAAGGGGAAGACATATGAGAGCTTCTGTGCAACAGGAATTGACAGGATTTTTGACTTAATTGGTGATCTTATAAATGATTATTGAGGTGTCGCTCACAACCCGAGGCAGATCCTACACCCTGCTCCCTCTTTTAGTAGTTTTATATTCTCATACCCCGGCTTTTCAGACAGGGAGCATAGGAATGATAGACATGTCACCAACTCCCTGTTGTTGAGCTGTTGAGTAAAAGCATCACACATTTTGTGAATAATATTTTCTGTTCACTCTCCAATATGTCAGTCCAGAGACAAGTATGGTCTCAAAATCCTCCTTTGTAAATGATCAGTCAGCCTTACTTATTAGTCTTTTACCCTCCCCAAAACTGCAATTTGAGGATGCCACTAAAGCATCACAGGAGTAGTGTGGGACCAATGTTTGTGTGCTTTAAAAGGGATTTCTTGTTTATGTGGATAGCTCTGTGTTCTCAACTCTCCTCCAAAAAAAAGTCCCCCTGCGAAGGACACTGACCATTACATTACTGGAAGCATGTTCTGAGAGGTGGACCTCTCTCTGGGTCACTGCCTGAAGGCAGGAAAACATGGACACTTCAACATTTATTCACGGCGCACTACAAACACAAGAAACACACAGAAGTCCTTCCTGAATGAGTTTAGTCCATTGCGATGCAGGTGTACTCAGGTACAGCTGTGTTAAATGTCCTGCCTGCACAACCTAGCAACATGGCACTTGTTCTCTTTGATTGCCCAGATGCAGTCTCATGAGATGTTCATAAATAGATAGTTCCAAAGGGCATGTGGCTCCTGTGCTGCTCTGGTGCTAGGCAATGGAGCTCACCTCAAGACAACTTTAGCGAGCTTCCCCATCTGCTCTCTGCTTATTTCAGTCTTAAGCACATCGTGACATTCTGCACTCCAGTTCTGTTACCCGGCCTTGTGAAAAGTGAAGATTGCTGACATTTGGGTGGTAGACAGCTACCTCAGACAACAACCCTTATGCTCCTCATCTCACCTTGACAAAACCAAACAATTGTAACTGCATAATTCAAATGAGAGAATATGAGAAGAAATGAAAGGCTCGTGCAGGCTAAGATGGTATGTAGATATAATCATCAAAAAATCTATCCCACATTGCAGCCTAATTAAAGAGGAAATTCTCCTCAGCCATGAGTGTTCCAGAACCTACCAGAACCTGATGAGGGCTTATGTTGTCATTGTGCAGCTTTGTCCTGACTGAGGGCTAGTGGAGACAGGGACTGATAGGACTTGTGATTGGATAGCGGACAACCCAAATGAGCCGCAGGCTGCTGTGGAAACGTCCAATGTGTTTGTTTGTTGTCGTCAGAGTTTGGTAGGAATAGATTAAAGCGTGTGAGAGTGGAAATCATAATGAGCGCCGCTGCATTTGTCTGTTTCAACGATAATTGGTTTAGATAAAAAAAGAACATCCTTGACAAACTGAGGTAATTATGAGGAACAAAAAGTTATTTATGATTCAAACCCTTAATTGGTGTGACCTTTTTTTTTTTATCCAAAGCTATTATCCCCAATCTTGCTGTTATTTTGGGTATTACGTTGACTCGCCTTGTTGAATTCATCTGAGTGTATACTGATCCCTAGGAAGTTAGAGGGAAGTTTCATAAGAGAGTATCAATGAGCTGTGGCATTATTTCGGACAGTCTTGGATGGAGATCCTGCAGGCTGATCTAGGCGTAGAGCATAGGACACCACGGCACAGAGAAACCAAATAATCTGGGCTTATAGCATGAAATGCATCTCTGCGATGTTCATGGTCTCAGATGATGGAAGCACAGTTTGGGGGCGGGGGGGGGGGGTTATGGTTTGGGTAATGTGAGCAGACTGTTAGCCATAATGGAACTCTCACATTCACTATTCCCATCAGTAGGACAAGCTCCCTTTACATGTCTTTAGCACGCGACCAGGAGGAGTAGTGAGGATGGGGGAGGAATAAAGTGAAAGTTGGTAGAAATGGATGGAAATAGAGACGGAGTGATAGAGAGAGGAGCCTTCAAGTGAGACAGTAATCTGGTTCATCTGTCAGGCTGCTCTCTGACAGGGGGTGGAGGGTGGGGGTTGTCTCCACACTGTCTTTCCCAATTAAACACTCTGCGGGAAAAGATACATCCAATGGCTAATTGTTTAACATGTAGCTGAACGGCTGTAGAGGAGCGAGCTGAACACAGATTGCAGTGTGGGGAGACTGACATGGAGGTCCCCCAGGAGACGGGCTCTCCATCTCACACTCCCTCAGATACTGTTTCCCGTCACATGGATGCAAAGAAAGGCATTAAAGAGAAGGGGACCAATGAGGAAGTAGTAGTTTTATGGTGTCGAGTTTGTCATAGGCTGAAAATGTATAAAAGATCTATCATCATAAGTTGACAGTTATGACTCATGCAGGCAGAAAAAGAGTTTTGGCAAGTGGAGGAAAAAGAACCGTTGTGAATCTTTTCCTTTATTGTAATGAAATACAACTCTCTCTCTCTGTCTTTCTTCTGTCATGTTGGCAGGTGCCTTTATATGTCGACCCCTCTCTCTTAGGCTGTATAAGATTCCCCTGGACAGGGACAAGCTGAAGGAGCCTACCTACCCTTGCACTGTGACAGGCCATATCAGGCATCACTAAGGTAAATTAACTTCAGATTGGCAGGACCTAGCAACTGTAATTTTTTTCACTTATGGGCTCTTTTACTTCTTATTTTCACCCCTCCCCCCTATCATCCCCCCCCCCCCATCTCTCCATCCCAGCCAGAGCCAAGAGTGTCCATTTGGTTGTGTTTGCAGATGGCTCGTGGCCGGCTGAACCAACAGGCAGCTTGATTAAAATGAAAGACCACGCTCCGTCCTGACCCTCTCCCACCGTTTCTGTTTGCTCTCTCCTTGGCTGAGGAGCCAGGGTGATACATGTCTACTCCGAGGAAGGGGGTGATAAGAAGTTCACCAACACACCAGGTTTTCTTGTATTAATTGGCAATTTTAAAGAAAAAAAAGTTACACAATATGTTGTTGATCCCTGATAGCCAGACAAACAGACAAAATAGCTCATCATGTTATGTTATGTGAAATAATGTATGAGGTGTAAATGAGTGTTCTCTCTCGTGTCAAAACTCCCTCCTGGGACACTAGGCTCCGCTGGGCCTGAAAACCCCACTGTTCACTGTGATCACAGTGTGACAATGGCACTGCATGGCACCCTGTGTGACATCCTAATCAGCACCTTTTCTATGGGGCAATTTAGGTGAACTGGCAGATGACAAGTCCCCCGCTAACACAATGTGTCATCATCAGGCATGGACCAAGTGAGACGAGAGAGAAATGTAACGTCATGAGGGTTGAGTGATACAAACTGATAGAGGTGATATTGAGGGAGAGAGCGAGGGAGGATAAGAGGATGACGTGTCGAGGTTGTAGTCTGATAGAGGTGATTTTGAGGGAGAGAGCGAGGGAGGATAAGAGGATGATGTGTCGAGGTTGTAGTCTGATAGAGGTGATTTTGATTGAGAGAGCGAGGGAGGATAAGAGGATGATGTGTCGAGGTTGAAGTCTGATAGAGGTGATTTTGATTGAGAGAGCGAGGATGACATGTCGAGGTTGTAGTCTGATAGAGGTGATTTTGAGGGAGAGAGCGAGGGAGGATAATAGGATGATGTGTCGAGGTTGAAGTCTGATAGAGGTGATTTTGAGGGAGAGAGCGAGGGAGGATAATAGGATGATGTGTCGAGGTTGTAGTCTGATAGAGGTGATTTTGATTGAGAGAGCGAGGGAGGATAATAGGATGATGTGTCGAGGTTGAAGTCTGATAGAGGTGATTTTGAGGGAGAGAGCGAGGGAGGATAATAGGATGATGTGTCGAGGTTGTAGTCTGATAGAGGTGATTTTGAGGGAGAGAGCGAGGGAGGATAATAGGATGATGTGTCGAGGTTGAAGTCTGATAGAGGTGATTTTGAGGGAGAGAGCGAGGGAGGATAATAGGATGATGTGTCGAGGTTGAAGTCTGATAGAGGTGATATTGAGGGAGAGAGCGAGGGAGGATAATAGGATGATGTGTCGAGGTTGAAGTCTGATAGAGGTGATATTGAGGGAGAGAGCGAGGATGACATGTTGAGGTTGTAGTCTGATAGAGGTGATATTGAGGGAGAGAGCGAGGATGACATGTTGAGGTTGTAGTCTGTAAATGGTTAATGATGAAGACAGAGACATTACCTGCTTGTGTGTGTGGAATTGTGACTGTTTCCTGTCGGCAAGCTGTTACAACACCTGCCGCTTGACTGTGTGTGTGTTTGAGGGAGCACATATGCATGGCATGGCAGTATTTAAGGTCATCCAGCTCAAGGATTCCTTATTTGCACCAGTTCAAGAGCTGCGTAGCTTTTTTAAAAACCTTTATTTAAAAAAGCAAGTCAGTTAAGAACCAGTTCTTATTCACAATGATGGCCTAAGAACTGCCTTTTTCAGGAGGAGAACGACATATTTTTACCTTGTCAGCTCTGGGATTCAATCCACCAACCTTTCTGTTACTGGCCCAACGCTCTAACCACTAGGCTACCTGCCATCCCGAACTTAGCCAAACCTGAGTCATTGTCACCTTCACCTAAGTGACATTTCCTTATATGGAAGTGAATTATCCAAATATGATAGTCCCAAAAATGATGAAGGAGCTATATGTATTGTCTACTTTAAAAACATTTTTTTTTTACATTCTTCTCATTTAGTTTACTAAAATGAATTGAAGTGTTTGTCTGGTTTGCCATTTTTCATTTACATTTTACATTATGAATTGTATTTGAAATAGGCAGGCTTCTCATTATATCCCATAAACTCTGTGCAGGTTTTCAATTAAATCCTCCATTATCATTGTGCTTACCTTGGGGTTGTCAAATGCAGATGGACTCCCTCCTTTCTATGCTTTTTCATCAAAGACAGCCTTTAGGAAAACAACGCCTCCCTCGTTCAACGAGGTGACGTTTCATTTATTTGTCAGCGCCACCTAAATCCCTCCCACTCACAGCATCACTGCAAGGTCCATTTACCATTTAAAAATACTATCTGCTTTCCTTCTCGGTTGGGTCCATCCCTTGGTCTGACTGAGGAGTGGCGTGGCTTTGTTGCTGTATCAGGTATCAAAAATAAAAGTTCAAGTTCAAATTCCTTATGTTAAGCAAACCATACGGCACAATTGTCTTGTTTTTGAAATTTACGGAGAGCCAGGGGGCACACTCAGACATAATTTACAAAATAAGCATTTGTGTTTAGCAAAAATATCAATAGTAAATTAAAGTACAGATACCCCCCACTACTTAAATAGTACTTTAAAGTATTTTTACTCAAGAACTTCACACCACTGGTAAAACTCATCTACACTGAGTGTACAAAACATTAAGAACACCTGCTCTTTCCATGACATAGACTGACCAGGTGAATCCAGGTGAAAGCTACGATCCCTTATTGATGTCACCTGTTAAATCCACTTCAATCACTGTAGAGGAATGGGAGGAGACAAGCTAAAGAAGGATTTTTAAACCTTGAGACAATTGAGACATGGATTGTGTGTGTATGTCATTCAGAGGGTGAATGGACATCCAGCCAACTTGACACAACTGTGGAGACAGCATGGGCCAGCATCCCTGCAGAATGCGTTTGACACCTTGTAGACCATGCCCCGACGAACTGAGGCTGTTCTGAGGGCAAAAGGGGGTGCAACTCAATATTAGGAAAGTGTTCCTAATGTTTTGTACACTCTGTGTATACTTCAAAGGTTGAATAGATAAACAGGCCTCACTAGATTTAGAGAAAAAGATTTGCCCCAGATGCTATGGGTTTGTGAAAACTACAAAGCCCACTGTTTAACAGTCTCTGTGTAGAACTACGGCATTATTCCTTTACTTATTCATTTGCCCTCATTCCCTAATTTCTTATCTCCAGTAAGCAGGAAGTAGTGGGCTAAACTGTGTTGTATTGCCTCTCACTAACTCAAACTACTTCCCTCAACATGCTCTCTCTTCTAACTCTCGTCTCTGTCTCTGTCTGTGTGTAATGTGTACGTGTTGAACTGAGAGTAAAGCCTTCACGGAGAGGATGGGAACAGACCCCGGTATTGTGGCGCCAGGCTGTGTGAGGAGGACTGAGGAACAGGCAGAACCAAACTGTTCTCATGGGACTTGTAGTGTTGTCCTGAAAATGGCCTTCAACTGCCAACGTTAGTTTGAATGTTGATTATTCAGCGTCTGCCTTTGGACAAGGTGAATGGTGAATGCTACAGCTGTCAGTGTTTTCTGTGCACTTGTTTAGTTTAGTAACAAACAAAAAAACGATCTGGCTTCAGAGAGGGGACGGTACGATTTGTGGGAATGGAAATCCACATTTCAAATGACCCTCGCTTTGGATGTAGCTGTCGTGTCACACTTAGTCAAAGAGAGATAAGGATGATCTGTTCTCTTTTCTCATTCATTTGTAATGCGCTAGTGATTTAATATCTTGCCTGGAGGCGTGCCTCAGTGGGGCACACCGCGTATTGTCTTAGAGTCGACTAGTATGCCCAGACCTTATGGAAGTTTAATACATTCAGATGGTCCTTGTGTAGACAGTGTTTGTAGGTAGGCTGGAGGGCAGGACTGTGTTTTGGTGCGATGTTTCAAGCCCGTAGGGTCTAAACCCATATGCTCCTCATCTGTCATGCCCTTCTTTGTAGTCTAAGCTCTTATTATACATAACTCATATTTACATCTCTTGTTAAACATTCATATCAATGCAAAACGACCTAGCCCTCTTTCATCAGAACAATTGGTGTAGTGGCACCATTGTAAAACGAACAGCTATGTGGGGAAAGCCAACTGGCATAGATGCCGTGGGAAACCAAGTGACAAGGCGGTGGGGGTATAACCAGAAAACAACATTGATGAGCTTCCAGTGATCAGCTGATGACTAATGTAGTGATTGGTCCATAGATTACTGCTTATCAAACACCTTAATGGCCTGTACATCATTGTGAACTGAAGCTGTTTTTGAGTCTGTGATTGGTGTGGTGTTGTGTGGGGAAAAGAGGCAGTGTCACCTTGTCAGTCTTGGGCATGCTGCCAAGCAGAATGCAGGGGGCTGGGGGGAGGCAAGGGGGCCAGTAATTATCCACCCGCAAAGGCTGGGACATCTGCAGCAACACTAGACAAACAATCATCTGTGTGTGTGTGTGTGTGTGTGTGTGTGTGTGTGTGTGTGTGTGTGTGTGTGTGTGTGTGTGTGTGTGTGTGTGTGTGTGTGTGTGTGTGTGTGTGTGTGTGTGTGTGTGGTTAAGCACAGGGTGACCCACTGGTCATGTAGAGGAGAACAAGAGAGCATTCTCACAATGGTCTATCAAATCAGATTTGTGAATCACTAGTGACTTGACATCTTTCATTTTTCTGTATGTTTTCTATGAGTTGTGAGTCATGGTCTTACGTTAGACTAATAGGGTGATGGTCATAGGGTTTTATTTAGCCTGCCCCCTGCCTGTCATAGAAGGGCCATGATGTTCTTGATGGATCGTCGTTGTTCACACAAAGTGCATGGAGAGTTTGCTGTTTTACAACAATAGCTCATACAACCTTCCCATCAATATCATTCCCTGAACTCTTCTTGACCCACTGCATTCCCCTCAGAATGGGGCTTTACCCCTCCCCAACCCCAGTCGACTGTTATCCCAGACCCCAGAGCACGGGCCGGAGTTTAATGTTGTTCTGTGATGGCACATCTGATCAGGGACTTGAGGAAGAACATGAAAGTCATTGAGAATCAAGGTCTGTGCTCATGAACATATCCCTCATATCCTGTGAGGAGGTGGGTGAGTGAGTGGATGTGTTGGTGGATGTGCATGTGTTTGCGTGGGGTGGGGTTGTTGGAAGCACCCTCGTGCCGTTTGGTGTTAAGAACACACATGTACACTTTCATGTGAATCTCTCATGGTTGTGATGGTTGATGGTTGACACTGCTGTAGACTACAGTCAAACTGAATTCAAACTGGTTTAGCAGAGTACTATATATACAGCAGCTATTTATGAACACTACTAATTATGATAAATGTAAATGAATACATATCTAAAATGACATCTTATAATTCTTATAATTGTATGTGCAGTACTTTGACTTGGGTCTTGAGCAGTCTTTCTGATTCTGAAAGTTCCACTCTGCAGTATAGCTGCCCATAGAATGCAGCATGTGGACTGTTGCTTGAGGGGAAACCAGGATAGAGTGAGGAGGAGACGGATGGAGTGAGAGAAGGGCCTCTCTCCTCTGTCAGGGTCACTGAACTCTAGTACTAATGAGGACCTGGAGGTGCCTGGCTCTTCTCCGGAGAGGCAGAGGGAAGCTCCCCAGATACACACTCAGGACCTGGGGACTCTGTGCCTCCCTGTCTCCTCCCTGGTCCAGCCCTCCAGAGGACAGTCAATAGTGGAGATGCCAGGGCATGTGAAATCTGCCCTGGTCCATTTATCCAGCTATCCAGGCCGCAAAGCTTTTTCACCCCTTCTCTCTGGATTCCCCTCAGATTCGCCTCCAAGTTAGATTATTACAAACCAGCAGACATCTAGTTTGATGATGAATTAGGTCATTCGGAAAGAGGGAGTGGGTGGGCTTGGGAGCACTAAATGGTTTCATCATGTGGGATTTTTTAATATGTAGAAGATTGAGTCTTCGCTCTTTGCTCTGCACGGCACAGCTGGCTGTAGGGCTGGGCGGTATGGCAAATAAATGATCACGATATCTATATATTTATTCATTCAATAACAATAATTATCACGATGTTAATCAAATACTCTTTAAAGGGTGCATATCTGCTTCAGACTCAAGAATGCCTAAGGCCTGAACAAACCCCGAGGCAGGTAGCCTAGTGGTTCGAGTGTTGGGCCAGTAACCGAAAGGTTGCTCAATCGAATCCCCGAGCTGAGTATAAATCTGTCGTTCTACCCCTGAACAAGGCAGTTAACCCACTGTTCACCAATAGGCCGCCATTGTAAATAAGAAGTTGTTCTTACCTGACTTGCCTAGTTAAATAAAGGTTACATTAATATAATACAATGATGTAAGCTACCTATAAAATTATACTTTAAGGAAAATTGTTCCATGTTTGCGGCCAGGGAACACGTACCTGGGGTCAATTAAATTGATAATCCTCTTGAAACCTTCCTTTTTCGACTGCTAATTGGTAGCATGTCCTTAGCAATGCATAAGAGCATTGTGATGTCTTTGTCTTTTCGATTGTTTGCTTGTTGGGCATTAACGCTGTCAGTGTTGACTGCTTCGGGTAAACATCCCTCGATTGGCTGGTGCTTGAGGGGCATTTATCAATACCGTGGCGCAACCTCAAACATCCTGCGTGTTCCAAAGAGTGATTTTGCTTCGGATGTTGAAAAAGGTTTGTCGTATTACCAGAGTTCGTAGCCACCTGTCTACGGCACAATCTGCACCGAACGTTGCTCTGCTCTTTGTCGGACTTCAGAAAGCCAAACCACTTCCAAATGACTAAAACAGTTGAATATCAATCATTTATTCGTTGGAAGCTGCTCCTTCTCCATGGCTATCACTGCCACTGTTTTCGCCGACATCACTCATTTTTCGTGGTTAATGGTGGCGACTCCATCACTCGAGGTGCTAAGTGGTCTTTAGTGGGCGTGTACCTCTCCACGTGCATATTGTCACTTCTCGTCACGTTCCTGCTGCGTCAGAGGTGAAATGGACTGCTGTACCTAATTATTCTATATCGACGTTATGGAAAATGAATCTAAGCGTTTTCATATCGCTATTGAGGGAAGTAAATTGCCTCGATAATTATTGATATTGATTTATCGCCCAGCCCTAGCTGGATGACTGTGGTCTTGTGGAGATATCACCATCATTTGGAGGGGGAATGGAGTAGTAGACCCATGTAACTCCTGGAGCGTAACTCAACCACTACGTAGCGCCTCTCTCATTGATCACCTTCATATGACAACAGTAATGATATCTGGAGCACCATGCATGGCCAGACGGTTGGCTTTTCGAAAGATGAGGCCTGTTCTGTGTACTGAAGTACGGTGGGATTCCTCTGGGATGGAGGGAGGGTGAAAGAGGGAGGGAGAGACTCATGCACCACACGCACAGAGACATGAAGGGATGACAAGGTTAAGAGAAGGTGATAAATAGGAAGTGGCTGTAGTGTGATGGCTGATTTGAATTTGCGCCGAGGAAATGTGACTCCCAGCTAATGTTCTGGGAGTTAATTGAGCAGTAGAGGGGAGGGGTGGGGAGGGGGTGGGGGGGGGGGGGTTTATGGCGAGGCAGATTTAAGAAGTACGGTACTCTATGTCATCCTCCGAGTCAAGCACACAGCTTGATGCTCGACTACATGTCATCTTCAGAACAACATGGGGTGCTTGACACCCGTGTCATTCTTTGGAGCTGGAGAAGATGAGGAAGGAAGACATGCCTGCTGGGGAGGAGAGGAGAGAGTGCTTGGAATGGAATGAATTCAATGAGATGACCTTTATGTTCTAGAACCACAGTGATACAGAGTCCTTCACATGGTAGCCTG
Source organism: Oncorhynchus keta (assembly GCF_023373465.1). NCBI lineage: Eukaryota > Metazoa > Chordata > Actinopteri > Salmoniformes > Salmonidae > Oncorhynchus > Oncorhynchus keta. The sequence goes on from NC_068452.1 coordinate 21,814,279, forward strand.
ACACTTGGTGTATACTACTTTAGACTTTAGTGAGGTACACCGAGATACACAAAGAAAAGATACGTTTTAGTTCAGCAGTGTGAAGAAGAGAGAGAGAGAGAGAGAGAGAGAGAGAGAGAGAGAGAGAGAGAGAGAGAGAGAGAGAGAGAGAGAGAGAGAGAGAGAGAGAGAGAGAGAGAGAGAGAGAGAGAGAGAGAGAGAGAGAGAGAGAGAGAGAGAGAGAGAGAGAGAGAGAGAGAGAGAGAGAGAGAGAGAGAGAGAGAGAGAGAGAGAGAGAGAGAGAGAGAGGACTCCACTGCTATCCAGACTCCTCCACCACAGCTATCCATTCATGTCACCCCTTGAGAGAGATGTGGAGAGAGACTCATAACGTCACTTCATATCTTCCTCCATTAAATCATCAGTCTCTTTGACCCTCATAATTAGCACACAAAGCAAAAGCAAGGGAAAGGCTCATTTCAATTGGTCCCTGTGAGCTTTTGGTTTTAGCCTGTAATAAGATAGTGCCTCATAGACAGTATTTTTTCTTTAACTGAAGAATAGCTCTGTCTAGCGTCAGGTAAAACATTCCACATGACCAAAAGCATGTGGACACCTGATCGTCGAACATCTCATTCCATAATCAAAAATATGGAGTTGGTCCCCCTTTGCTGCTAAAACAGCCTCCACTCTTCTGGGAAGGCTTTCCACGAGATGTTGGAACATTGCTGCGGGGGCTTGCTTGCATTCAGCCACAAAAGCATTAGTGAGGTTGGGCACTGATTGTGGGCGATTACGCCTGGCTCGCAGTCAGAATTTCAATTAATCCCAAAGGTGTTTGATGGGGTTGAGGTCAGGGCTCTGTACAGGCCAGTCAAGTTCTTCCACACCAATCTCGACAAACCATTACTATATGGACCTCTACATAGACCGCACAAAGTTGGAATAACCAAATCGTCTAGAATGCCATTGCATGCTGTAGCGTTAAGATTTCCCTTCACTGGAACCATGAAAAACAGCCCCTGACCATTATTCTTCCTCCAACAAACTTTACAGTTGGCACTATGCATTCGGGCAGATAGCGTTCTCCTGGCATCCGCTAAAGCCAGATTTGTCCGTCGCACTGCCAGATGGTGAAGCGTGAATCATCACTCCAGAGAACGCGTTTCCACTGCTCCAGAGTCCAATTGGCATTGCGCATGGTGATCTTAGGCTTGTGTGCTCGGCCATGCAAACCCATTTCATGAAGCTCCCAACTAACAGTTCTTGACATGGCTTCCAGAGGCAGTTTGGAACTCGGTAGTGTTGCAACCGAGGACAGACGATTTTTACACGCTTTGCACTTAAGCACTCAGAGGTCCTGTTCTGTGAGCTTGTGTGTCCTACCACTTCCTGGCTAAGCCGTTGTTGCTCCTAGGTGTTTCCACTTCACAATAACATCACTTACAGTTGATTGGGGCAGCTCTAGTATGGAAGAAATGGGATGAACTGACTTGTAGGAAAGGTGGCATCTTATGACAGTGTCACGTTCAAAGTCACTTAGCTCTTCAGTGAGGCCATTCTACTGCCAATGTTTGTCGATGGCAATTGTGCTCGATTTTATACACCTGTCAGCAATAGCTGAATCCACTCATTTGAAGGGATGTCCATATACTTTTGTATATATAGTGTATATTTAATTGAGGCTACACATGGAGCACAGACATATGTTAGGATTAGGGGAACTTAAAGTTGTTTAGAGAGCACAGGTCACGAGGGAGTTCTACTGCGTATAATTTTCTACATGTGGAAATAGACACTGTCAAAGCACGCACACACCCGCACGCAGACACCCGCACGCAGACACCCGTACGCAGACACACGCACATGCACACACACACACACACACACACACACACACACACACACACACACACACACACACACACACACACACACACACACACACACACACACACACACACACACACACACACACACACACACACACACACACACACACACACACCTACAGTAAAACAGGAAACAATGCTGGGGGAGAAGCAAAACAGGTTGGCAGGCAATTAAAGCAAATGATATGGCGATCAGTTCTTGTTTTTCTAATGGGCTAAATCTGTCCTGATTCTGGGCTACTGCGGTGGAAATGAGCCTTGTGGTTTAATGAGACCTCCCTGTCCACAACCCCTCTCCTCCTCCTCCACTCTCTCCTCTCCTCCTCCTCCATTCCACCCATTATCCCCCTTCACTCTCCCCTCTCATCCCCCTCTCCTCTCCTCCCGTCTCCTCTCCTCCCTCTCTACTCCCCTCTCGCCTACCCCTCTACTCCCCCCTTTCATCCCCCTCTCCTCCCCTCTCCTCCCACTCTACTCCCCCCTTGCCTACCCATCTACTCCCCCCTCTCCTCCCCGTTCACTCTCCCCTCTCCTCCCCCCTCTCCTCCCACTCTACTCCCCCATTGCCTACCCCTCTACTCCCCCTCTCGTCCCCCTTCACTCTCCCCTCTCCTCCCCCTCTCCTCCCACTCTACTCCCCCTTGCCTACCCCTCTACTCCCCCTCTCCTCCCCCTTCACTCTCCCCTCTCCTCCCCCTCTCCTACCCTCTCCTCCCCCTCTCCTCCCTCTCTACTCCCCCTCTCCTCCCCCTTCACTCTCCCCTCTCCTCCCCCCTCTCCTCCCTCTCTACTCCCCCTTCTGCTTCCCCTCCACTCCCCATCTCTGATTCAGGGGGGTTGGGTTAAATACAGAAGACACATTTCAGTTGAATACATTCAGTTGTTCAACTGACTAGATATCCCCTTTCTCTTCATTTTCTTCCCTTTCTCTTCCTACCCCTCCACTCCCTCCTCTCCCCCATTGGAACCTCAGCTATAACAGAACATTTGAGCTCAGCCTCCCTTTCACCCTCCACCAGCAAACCTCAGGACCTCGTCCAGCCTTGTAAAAGAATTGAATAGCTAGCAGCAAATCATCACTTGGCTGAGTCAAACTCATTGGATGGACATGGATGCTGGGATGGTGCTGGCCCCGCTGCTGTGCTGGGATGAAGGGCAATGGGGAAGACACGGGGAGAGGATGAACTGGCTCACTGTGCGAGAAAGCTTGATATGGAATTGGCATTAAAGTCTATTCACAGCAACATGTGAGAGATTGTTTTCAACTGGTGAGTTGTGAATCAGAAGTATAGCCTTGAGCAAGTGGTATTGAAAAAGAGGAAGATGTATATTAACTGATTTCTTTGAGTTCAGTGAATGAGAGGACATAGTATAGGTCGAGTGTCTGATATGACTACTTCATATTACTACTCTGCATGACTCCTGTCTGTGGTCCAGCGATCGAACAGAAAGTCTACCACAGTTAGGGAGAAAGCTTGTTTACTTATTCATCAACATTTTCATTCTAGTGCCTGCAGGGATTTTACAGTAATGACAGATGGCCGAGGCGAGAGGAACATTTTTACAACAACCTGACAAACCAAGGAAACAGCCATCAGGCTTTGTATGTCTTTGTCTCAACCAAAGTGAAGCCACAGGTGTGTAACAAGAACAGATGCATTCTGGACACTTCCTGACTCCCACGGCCAAGCAACACTGTAAGGACAGATAGACCTGCTTAAGTGAGCCCTTATCTTTATGTCTTGTGAAGGCGAGTCGTGGGCCGGGTGGTGAACTAAGAGCATTTGGGAAAGGAAGGAGAGAAGATAGAATAAATAAATATATAAATGGAGGAGAGGACCTCAAAGAGGAAATGTAACTCTAATGCAGCATGAGTTGGAGAGGGAGGACAGGATGGGAAAGCCATTAAGTCTTTCTGAGGGCCTGGGGTCCACTCAAGTTTTACACACCTACCCGCGGCTGCTGCACAGTCCCCTCCCTCCCTCCTCAGTGTGTGTTCCCAGTCCATTCCATCTGAGCTCCCCTCCCTGCCCAGTGCTGAGCAGACTTAAGGAAACGGTTCATTTAAATGTGCATAATTTGGAGGCCCACTCTCCGTCTCACAGTTCCCCTGTGGCGCATGAGAGAAATAGCCGGCAGAGAGAGAGAGAGAGACAGAGATAGACTGGACTGCCACACAGTGTGGTAGAAAGGCAGACAGAAAGCAGAGATTGACTCAGAGTCGACTGGACATGAGAACAAGACACCAACAGCCATCCCACTGGTCACACCATCATATCAATGTGGAAATTTGAGTCATATTTGGTAGAGATGTTAATCAATGAGATCTGATCCTTTATTTACCTACCCAATAAGACAGCCAGACGTATGTTGAATTCCCAATGTGTTATCATTATGCTTTCAACCATCTAAAAGCACAACCAAATCCCGATGGAAAAAACAATATCGGACGTTGGGCACGTTCAACCATTTAAAAACACAACAAAGTTCATATGTGAATACAATGTCACATATTTTGTATTTATACAACACCTTCATGTGTTGTCACTGTGCTTCATCTAATAGCACAGCCAAATGACCTGGATTGTAGTTGAGACAACGTTAATTGTACATGGTGCAAGTGATCAATGCCGTTCGAGATCCTGCTCAGATTATTATAGTAGTTGTTAAGAACTGCAACCTCTGCACGTTTATCTTTGAACATGCACACTTTCTGTGATTACATAAGAAGTCATTTACACACTGAACACACATAAAATATAAACACAACATGTAAAATGTTGGTTCCATGTTTCATGAGCTGAAATAAAAGATCCCAGAAATGTTCCCATACGTGCAAAAGCATATTTCTCTCAAATTTCGTGCACAAACGTGTTTACATCCCTGTTAGTGAGCATTTCTCATTTGCCAAGATAATCCATCCATTTGACAGGTGTGGCATATCAAGAAGCTGATTAAACAGCATGATCATTATGTAACAGTATAACTTTAGACCGTCCCCTCGCCCATACCCGGGCGTGAAACAGAGATCCTCTGCACACATCAACAACAGTCACCCACGAAGCATCGTTACCCATCGCTCCACAAAAGCCGCGGCCCTACAAGGGGAACTACTACTTCAAGGTCTCAGAGAAAGTGACGTCACCAATTGAAACGCTATTTAGTGCGCACCACCGCTAACTAAGCTAGCGTTTCACATCCGTTACAATTACACAGGTAAATCTTGGGGACAATGAAAGGCCACTCTAAAATGTGCATTTAGTTTTGTCACACAACACAATGCCATAGATGTCTCACGTTTTGAGGGTGTGTGCAATTGGCATGCTGACTGCAGCAATGTCCACCAAAGCTTTGCCAGATAATTTAATGTTAATTTATCTACCATTAGCCACCTCCAACTTTGTTTTAGAGATTTTGGCAGTACATTCAACCAGTGTAACCACGCCAGCCCAGGACCTACACATCTGGCTTCTTCACCTGTGTCTGAGACTCGACAACTGATGAAACTGTGGATTTGCACAACCGAAGAATTTCTGCACAAACTGTCAGAAAGCTCTTCTTGCATGCTTGTCGTCTTCACCAGGGTATTGACCTGACTGACACACACACACACACACACACACACACACACACACACACACACACACACACACACACACACACACACACACACACACACACACACACACACACACACACACACACACACACACACACACACACACACACACACTCACACACACACTGTTTGCCTGTTTGTGTTTGTGAGTGTTTTCATAATGGCAGGGTTTATAGAAGATCCATAATGATCCCTATTACAGACAGAAGTATCAGCACATAGAAAGGACCCTTCTGCAACTTTCAGCGAAAAACACTGCAAACAAGTACCCATAATTACTTGTATTTGGGCTTTGTCTATCAACCGATAGGCAAACAGCAGAGAGCTTTTAGCTTTGTACTCGGCTGCCTGAGATGCACTGTGGACAGAGCAGGAAGTCAACAGAGGACATTCCCAAGATCCAAATAAATGAAGCTTTCATGACTCATCCAAATCATTAAACTAATCAAACAAATCAACAAAATTGTTCTAGTCAGATTCACCTCACTTGCGCCAATAGGTCCAGGAAACATCCCTTTTACAATCAGTAAACAACCCGACCATGATGTCACGAGAGACGTCAGCCTGGCGTCACTGCGACCACTTTTGCCCGCTGGGTTGGGCTGTCCTTGCAGTATGTGTCTGACTCATGGCAGGCAGACAGGGACAGCAGTAGTGCTTTGGGTCAGTTGCTGCAGCACAATGATTAGGGTAAAGGGACCCAGGGTAGGTAGTGTGCAGTAGATAGCTGTGAGAACTGAGGCATGGCTGCCCATTGTGTGAAATTAGGATTCATTACCTTAGTGTGATCCCAGCCCTGTAGAGTGGCCCCCGTCCTGCCCTCAGCCCTGAGAAAGAAACATGGCCGCTCACTCACTCTGTAATGATGATCGATACCCTGTGGATGATCTCAGAGCACTGTGTGGAGGATCTGGCCCAGCAGCCTAGGGCCCCCCTCTCTCTCTCCTTCCATCCTCTCTCTCTCTCTCTCTCTCTCTCTCTCTCTCTCTCTCTCTCTCTCTCTCTCTCTCTCTCTCTCTCTCTCTCTCTCTCTCTCTCACTGTGTCTTCCTCTCTCTCCCTCTGTATGTTATTTCTCTCTCTCTCTCTCTCTCTCTCTCTCTCTCACTGTCTCTTCCTGCCTGCCAGGTAGCCTGACGCATTGAGCAGGTAACCGAAAGGTTTGCCTGATCGAATCCCCGAGCTGACAAGGTAAAAATGTGTCGTTCTGTCCCTGAGCAAGGCAGTTAACCCACTGTTCCCTGGGTGCCGATGTCGATTAAGACTCTGACTGAGAGGGGTTGGGTTAAATGCGGAAGACACATTTCAGTTGAATATGCATTCAGTTGTACAACTGACTAGGTATCCTTCTTTGCCTTCTCTCTTCCTATGTATGTTCTCTGTCTCTTCAGCAGTGCCACGTGGCTCCCAAATAAATATGAACGCGTTTGAGATGACCTACCCCTCGAGTAGCCCAGGGCCAGCCTTTTTCTCTTGCATCATAAAAATGTACAGTACCAGTCAAAAGTTTAGACACACCTAGTCATTTAAAGGTTTTTCTTTATTTGTACTATTTTCTACATAGTCGAATAATAGTGAAGACATCAAAGCAAAGTAGTAACACATAAGGCCTGATTCACTCAGTTTCCTCTGAACAGTTGAACTCTGGGAAGTATTTATTTGGGCTGCAATTTCTGAGGCTGGTAACTCAAACTCAAAATCCTCTGCAGCAGAGGTAACTCTGGGTCTTCCTTTCCGTTGCGGTCCTAATGAGAGCCAGTTTCAACATAGCGCTTGATGGTTTTGCGACTGCACTGTTCTTGAAATTTGACTGACCATCCTGTCTTAAAGTAATGATGGACTGTTGTTTCTCTTTGCTTATTTGAGCTTTTCTTGCCCTAATATGGACTTGGTCTTTTACCAAATAGGGCTATCTTCCTTATACCACCCTACCTTGTCTCAACACAACTGATTGGCTCAAACACATTAAGAAGGAAATAAATTCCACGAATTAACTTTTAACAAGGCACACCTGTTCATTTAAACGCATTCCAGGTGACTACCTCATGAAGCTGGTTGAGAGAATGCAAAGCTGTCATCAAAGCAAAGGGTGGCTACTTTGATGAATCTCAAATACAACATATATTTTGATTTGTATAAAACGTTTTTGGTTACTGCATTATTCCGTATGTCTTGTTTCATAGTTTTGATGTCTTCACTATTATTCTACAATGTAGAAAATATTAAAAATAAGAAAATCCCTTGAATTCGTAGGTGTGTCCAAACTTTTGACTGCAACTGTATGTGTGCGCGTACATGGTGTGGGTGTGTCACATTTTGCTGCGTCACTAATGTGTGGGTTGTGCAGCCGGTGTACAGTATTACACAGTATTTACAACAGTGGGAGTGTTTCACTTGCATATTGAATACTTTGAAAAAGATCAGGGTGGTTAATGATGAACTTATAACCAAATGGTAGTGACGGCAGTTGATTTGTTCATCCTTAATAGTTAGTTAGAGGAAGTCCATTTTTAACATAGCCCCATGCTAACACAAAAACTACAGTCTTAATTAGCCACAGCAGATCATCTGGCCTTTAACAGTGGCACAAACTTTGCCGACTGTCATGGCAACCGGTGACACTGACATTTTCAAGTGGCTGCGTCCATTCCCCCACACCCTCCCTGTCCCCTCCATCTCCCCACACCCTCCCTGTCTCCTCCATCTCCCCACACCCTCCCTGTCCCCTCCATCTCCCCACACCCTCCCTGTCCCCTCCATCTCCCCACACCCTCCCTGTCTCCTCCATCTCCCCATACCCTCCCTGTCCCCTCCATCTCCCCATACCCTCCCTGTCTCCTCCATCTCCCCACACCCTCCCTGTCCCCTCCATCTCCCCACACCCTCCCTGTCTCCTCCATCTCCCCACACCCTCCCTGTCCCCTCCATCCCCCCACACCCTCCCTGTCTCCTCCATCTCCCCACACCCTCCCTGTCCCCTCCATCTCCCCACACCCTCCCTGTCTCCTCCATCTCCCCACACCCTCCCTGTCCCCTCCATCTCCCCACACCCTCCCTGTCTCCTCCATCTCCCCACACCCTCCCTGTCTCCTCCATCTCCCCACACCCTCCCTGTCCCCTCCATCTCCCCACACCCTCCCTGTCCCCTCCATCCCCCCACACCCTCCCTGTCTCCTCCATCTCCCCACACCCTCCCTGTCTCCTCCATCTCCCCACACCCTCCCTGTCCCCTCCATCTCCCCACACCCTCCCTGTCCCCTCCATCCCCCCACACCCTCCCTGTCCCCTCCATCTCCCCACACCCTCCCTGTCTCCTCCATCTCCCCACACCCTCCCTGTCCCCTCCATCTCCCCACACCCTCCCTATCCCCTCCATCCCCCCACACCCTCCCTGTCTCCTCCATCTCCCCACACCCTCCCTGTCCCCTCCATCTCCCCACACCCTCCCTGTCTCCTCCATCTCGCCACACCCTCCCTGTCTCCTCCATCTCCCCACACCCTCCCTGTCCCCTCCATCTCCCCACACCCTCCCTGTCCCCTCCACCCCCCACACCCTCCCTGTCCCCTCCACCTCCCCACACCCTCCCTGTCTCCTCCATCTCCCCACACCCTCCCTGTCTCCTCCATCTCCCCACACCCTCCCTGTCCCCTCCATCTCCCCACACCCTCCCTGTCCCCTCCACCCCCCCCACACCCTCCCTGTCCCCTCCATCTCCCCACACCCTCCCTGTCTCCTCCATCCCCCCCAAACCCTCTTTGTTCCCTCATGCGTGTGCATGTGTGTCTGTTTGCACACTCCACTGAGCACAGTTTTCTCACCTGAGTTGCTGATTGTTTTCATGCTGTCTTTACGAGCAAGTGAGCGTGATCCAAATGACGGGTGTTATGATATAATGTACCTATAACATCCTCGGTGTTGACACTCATGCATGCATGTGTTGTGCATGTACAGTGAACGTTTTCATTTGTCTGTATAAGTGTCGATCCGAGTGTCTGAGTGCTAGTGAGTTTATGTGCTTCGGCCCTGTGATCGGAAATGAAAATAGAATGGCAAAAGTGTGGCTCTGCAGCCTAATTTGGCAGATGGCTTTGGTATTCTCAGCAGAACCATTCCTTAAGTGTTGGCGTGGGTGCGCATCCCACTTTGGAGACAAAGACTCCTTAAGCGTCCTCTCAATGAATCCAACTTAGGCTGTGAACGCTGCAGAGGGAGAGAGGGGTTGGAGGGGTGTGATAGCAGAGTTAGAGCCAGACAGGGAGGGCTCCCTAATCACCCATTTCTCAAGGCTCCTCTCCTCTCCTCACCTCTCCTCTATTCTTATCTCCTCCTTCACCTTGTACAGGCTCATTGCCTCCTCTGCTTAGGGGAGCTCCTTCTCAGCCTCACTGAATCACCACGGTAACGAGTTGAGCCTCTGAGATGTGAAGGTGTCAGCTGATTATTTGTTGTTCATTCTACAGCACGTCTTTTGAGTCTCAGTGAATAGGCCCTACTACACACCGACGACAGGGTCAGTCATTTGATTGTTTCGTTACCATTGTTTCATTGACAGCTAAGTGCAGGGAGGTATCTCCTAGAGCTGTGCGTGCTATACAGTAGTGAGGAGAGATCCCAGTGTTTAGCCTCTACCACTCCAGAAGGTTCCTGTGTGTGTTGACAGGGCTCTGTGTTCTGAACGTATGGCAGAGACTAGCTCTGATGCCAGACCCACAAACCCCTCTCTGTGTTGGTGTGTGCCCATGTGTGTATGTGTAGGCCTCCTGGGGGTCCTCTCTCTCCTCGTCCTCCATGCTCCTGAAAAAACATGCCTCATAAGTCATCCTGTGTCATCCACGGGCCCTGGGCAATTGTTACCTGGAGCTTATGGACGACGTGTGAAAACTATGCAGAGAGGTACAGGGGGAGGAGTTTGTGTGCGTGTGTGTGAGGGGAGGGGGGCTTCCACTTCCGCTTCCCATGGAAAATTACAATTCAGACAATGTGCTTCCTAGGATGCACTGGCATCTAGCTCATTACCAGGGCTGGTGAACTTCAAGTGACCTGAAGTGGGTTTCAAATGTTTGCCCATAGAGTAGAATTTGTAGCATTTTTATTGAACTGTATAATGAGTCAAATATCCCTTACACAGCCTGGAGGTGTGTTGGGTCATTGTTCTGTTGAAAAACAAATGATAGTCCCACTCAGCGCAAACCAGCCATGCTGGTTAAGTGTGCCTTGAATTCTAAATAAATCACAGACAGTGTCACCAGCAAAGCCCCCCCACACCATCACACCTGATCCCCCCATGCTTCACGATGGGAACCACACACGTGGAGATCATCCATTCATCTACTCTGTGGCACACAAAGACATAGTGGTTGGAACCAAAAATCTCAAATTTGGACTCATCAGGCCAAAGGACAGATTTCCACCGGTCTAATGTCCATTGCTCGTGTTTCTTGGCCCAAGCAAGTATCTTCTTCTTATTGATGTCGATTAGTAGGGTTTCTTTTGCAGCAATGCGACCATGAAGTCCTGATTCACACAGTCTCCTCTGAACAGCTGATATTGAGATGCATCTGTTACTTGAACTCTGTGAAGCATTTATTTGGGCTGCAATCTGAACTGCAGTTAACTCTAATGAACTTATCCTCTGCAGCAGCATTAACTCTGGGTCTTCCTTTCCTGTGGTGGTCCTCATGGGAGCCAGTTTCATCATAGCGCTTTATGGGTTTTGCAACTGCACTTGAAGAAACTTTCAATGTTCCTAAAATGTTCCATATTGATGGACCTTAATGTCTTAAACTAATGATGGACTGTTGTTTCTCTTTGCTTATTTGAGCTGTTCTTGACATAATATGTGACCCGATTCAGGAAACTAGGCGAATTATGCATGTCGCGACTTCACAGGAGAGACGTTTGAACGTAAAAAAAATATGTTTTTTTGTCGAAATGCCTTCTCAAACATGTGAACTTGTTGGTTAAACCACAGAAAAAAATAGCAACCTTCTCACTAGCCATGATTGGCTGAGATAAGGAGTGGGCTGGACATGCCAAGAGAGGAGTTTGGATTGGTCTGCCAAATTGAAGGCTTCTGTTTAATTGAGCTCGTCAGTCTGTGTTGGTAATCCTATTGAACATGGCTTTTCTTTTGAACGTATTGTGTAGTGGAGCTGCATAAGTGTTGCTCTACACTTTCTGGAGGATCAAGTTTTGAAATCAGTGGAATTAGAGTATGGTAGCTAAAGAGATGGAGAAAACACCTGTCTCTGGATTACATCTTCAAACTAAGGGCAACTGATGTATGGCATCCTAACAGGGAGATGCGTCCATCATGCATGATGACGGATACAGGTAAGGTAGTCTAGCATTAGCTAGCTACATTTTCAGATAATACACATTTCTAATTCTGACAGAAAGTAGTTTCATTTGAAGCTAAAGTGTACGGTTAGCTAGCTATCTAAAGTTAGCTGTCTGGCTCCCAAGCTGAAGTTATTATTTGTTTCCCAGAGCCGTTTGCTTTTCTAGATAGAGCCTAATTTTAGCTAACATTGGACCTGGTTGGTTAGCTCCCAGCACTGTGGCATTGTTAACACTTTGTTCATTGTTGTTTAACGAGCTAATGGCTTGCTCGTTAGTTAACGTTACGTGACTTGTGTGTTTTTAAATGTTGTTTACCTAGCTAAGTTCATTATTTACCTAGCTAGCTATATGTCTTAAACTAAAGTGTACTGTTAGCTAGGTAGCTTATTAGTTTCCCAGAGCTGTTAGCTTTCCTAGTTATAGCCTAATGTTAGGCATTGTTGGCACTTTGTTCATTGTTGTTTAACTTGCTAACATTAGCTGGCTGGCTCGTTAGCTACGTTACGTGACGTGTGTACAACACCCAATGAATATGGTCTGCAAAAAAGCATAATGAAATTGTTGCCAGCAGAGCTAGTTAGGCTGTTTTCATGTTATCCAGAGGTAAACAAATCATCAGCCAGAGCGTCAAGTGTGCACTCCAAAAGCGAAACGAGATGGATGGGGATAAAGCTTAAGAGGGTGTGAACGATGCTGAATGAGTGTAGACAAAGAACAGCTCTTCACTAGATACCAAAACATTCAAAGGTGATTTTCTCAAAAGTGAGTTTACAAGTTGATCAACTTTGAAATCAGAATTACTTTCCCATTGTTCCTCAAATGCAGTGTATGATATACCATTTTGTAGTTCTGAGTTCTACTTTTATCCAATGTAAAAAACACCATTTCACATTTTGCTACATAAGACTGAATCCAGATGGTGAGTCACATACGGACTCGGTCTTTGACAAATAGTGCTATCTTCTTTATACCACCCCTACCTTGTCACAGCACAACTGATTGGCTCAAATGCATTAAAACGTCTTAAGTCTAGGGTGCAGTATTCGGAAGTGCAGTTGACTGATGTGCCCAAAGTAAACTGCCTGCTACTCAGGTCCAGAAACTAGGATATGCATATAATTGGTAGTATTGAATAGAAAACACTCTGACATTTCTAAAACTGTTAAAATAATGTCTGTGAGTATAACAGAACTGATATGGCAGGCGAAAACCCGACGAGAATCCATCTGGAATTGTTTTGTTGTTGAGGTCATCACCCTTTGAAAATGCTTGTCTATGGGAAATTCAAAGGAAATCCTCCCAGATTGCAGTTCGTATGGCTTCCACTAGATGTCAACAGTCTTTAGAAATGGATTTAGGCTTGTTTTTTGAAAAATGAGTTTGAATTGGTCGTTTTTCAAGGTGGCTTTCATTTGGACTGTAGTCTTGTGGCGCGCTCTGCAATTTCACCGGATGTTGTCGAGATGGGGTGCTAGCGTCCCACCTAGCCTTAATTAAGAAGGAAAGAAATTTCACAAATTAACTTTTAACAAGGCGCACCTGTTAATTGAAATGCATTTTAGGTGACTACCTCATGAAGCTGATTGAGAGAATGCCAAGAGTGTGCAAAGCTGTCATCAAGGCAAAGGTTGGCTACTTTGAAGAATCTCAAATCTAAAATATATGTTGATTTGTTTAACACTTTTTTGGTTACTACATGATTCCATATGTGTTATTTCATAGTTTGGATGGCTTCACTATTATTTTACAATGTAGAAAATAGTACAAATAAAGAAAACCCATTGAATTAGTAGTTGTGTCCAAACCTTTGACTGGCACTGTATATATAAATCAATGTCTCATGTCATCAAACTACACAAATCCTCAGTTTCAGGCAAACATTCTATGTTTTTGCTAAAGGATCTGGAAAGGTACGATCCTTTGTGATTCATAATATAACCTTATACAGACGACATTCATATACAGTACTGTATATACGTTTCTATTATAGCTAACAATTCAGTTATTAAGGATCGGCCAGTATTACATGATGTTTGAATGAGAACACTTAATTAAGGCCTAACATATGGCTAATAAGACATAATAATTTAGAGGCTAATATGTGTACCTTAAAATAAAGTGTTATCCTTCATAAACAGTATTTTTTTGTTCACACGCCTCTAGCCAAGTGTGAATGTGTCTGTGTTCTATGAATAGACAGTGACATGTCTGTATGTATTCATCACAGATGTCTTTTCCTTCCCCAGTCCACCCTGGTCTGTTCATGACCACCCATGGCTCCATCCCTGGCTGTCCGCCTCTCAGCGCAGGTGGGCATGACTACTACTCACCACACACCCTACCAATCAGATCAGGCAGAAGGAGAAAAAAAGAGGTATGTTCGAGGTAGTTATTTAAATGGTTTATTATTTTGCTACTAGGGCATATTAGGTAAACTATCTGTTTGCGTTTGTCAAAAAGGTAGGTGAACTCCATGCCTACATGTATGAGGGTACTGTATGTCATCATGTGTATACAGTATATTGAGTATATTGTGAGTGTAGGAGGTGTGGGGAGCATGTCTCCTGTGGCTTCTTCCCCCACTGACTCTGCTCATCTTTCCCTGTCGGATCCATTTCACTTGCAGTCTAACTAACACAAATTCATGCGTTGCAATTAAGTGCATGTGCTGCCGCCCACCCACGTCTGTGCTCAATCATGTCGTGTTCAGAGGAAAACAAGAGATCATCATGGGAGTTAAGGGACACTGGCCCTCAATGTTCCACTGTTTGAAATGGACTCTTTACAAATACCAATTTGTAATGGTGTGACAGACGCTACACCGTTTTCAGAAAGTTTTCACACCCTGTGACTTTTTGTTGTGTGACAAAGTGGGATTCAAATGTATTTAATTGTCATTTTTTTGTCAACGATCTATACAAAATACTCTGTGAAAGAGGAATAAAAATTAGAACATTTGCGGTAAAATGTATGGAAAATAAAAAAATATCTTGATTAGATAAGTATTCAACCCCCTGAGTAAATACATGTTAGAGACACCTTTGGCAGTTATTACAGCTGTAAGTCTTTCTGAGCTTTCCACACCTGGATTGTGCAGCATTTTCCCATTATTCTTTTCAAAATTCTTTAAGCTCTGTCAAATTGGTTGTTGACCATTGCTTGACCACCATTTTCAGGTTTTGCCATAGATTTTTAAGTAGATATAAGTCGAAATGTAAATCGCCACATTCACTGTCTTGGTAAGCAGGGGCGGCAGGTATCGTAGTGGTTAGAGCGTTAGACTAGTAACCGGAAGGTTGCAAGATAAAGTCCCGTAGCTGACAAGGTAAAACTCTGTCGTTCTGCACCTGAACAACCCACTGTTTCTAAGCCGTCATTGAAAATAAGAATTTGTTCTTATCTGACCTGCCTAGTTAAATAAAGGTTAAAAACAGCAACTCCAGTGTAGATTTGGCATTATGTTTTAGATTATTGTCCTGCTGAAAGGTTCATTCATTTCCCAGTTGTCACGACTTCCTCTGAAGTTGGTGCCTCTCCTTGTTTGGCGCGGCGTCACCGGCTTTCTAGCCTCCACCGATCTACATTTCTTTTTCCATTTGTTTTGTCTTGATTGTACACACCTGGTTCCCATTACATTTGTATTATTTCCCTATTTAACCCTCTGGAGCCATCATGGCTTTGTGCGTGTTTATTTTTGTCAGTTGTCCCGTTTATGTGATTCTGGATTTTTGTTCTCCTTGTTGGAAGATTATTTTTGAGTAAAGTTACTATTATTACTCATCTCTATGTCCTGCGCCTGACTCCACCTTGCCGACATCACCTAGACTCTGACACCAGTGTTGATGGAAAGCAGACTAAAACAGGATTTCCTCTAGGATTTTGCCTGTGCTTAGCTCCATTCTGTTTATTTTTTTATCCAGAAAAACTCCCCCGTCCTTAACGATGACAAGTATACCCATAACACGATGCAGCCACCACTATGATTAAACATAAAAGTTTTCAGGTCAAAAAGTTAATATTCTTTGCCACATTTTTTGCAGTATTTCTGTTGTGCATTGTTGCAAACAGGATGCATGTTTTGCAGCGGCGACCTGTCAGTAAGGGCAGGTGGGGCAGGGCCCCAAATTTTTTGCAAAAAAAAAAACATAAAAAAAGGTGTATATATGCACTACTGTTCAAAAGTTTAGGGTCATTTAGAAATGTCCTTGTTTTTGTTAGAAAAGCACATTTTTTGTCCATTTAAAATAACATCAAATAAATCAGAAATACAGTGAAGACATTAATGTTGTAAATTACTATTGTAGCTGAAAACGGCCAATTTTTTAATGGAATATCTACATAGGCGTACAGAGGCCCATTATCAGCAACCACCACTCCTTTGTTCCAATGGCACATTGTGTTAGCTAATCCAAGTTGATAATTTTAAAAGGCTAATTGATCATTAGAAACCCCTTTTGCAATTATGTTAGCACAGCTGAAAACTGATGTTCTGATTAAATGAGCAATACAACTGTCTTTCAGGCTAGTTGAGTCTCTGGAGCATCAGCATTTGTGGGTTCGATTACAGGCTCAAAATGGCTAGAAACAAATAACTTTCTTCTTGAACTCATCAGTCTATTCTTGTTTTGAGTAATGAAGGCTATTCCATGCGAGAAATTGCCACCAAATTGAAGATCACGTACAATAAGTGTGTACTACTCCCTTCACAGAACAACACAAATTGTCTCTAACCAGAATAGATTGAGGAGTGGGAGGCCCTGGTGCACAACTGAGCAAGAGGACAAGTACATTAGAGTGTCAGTTTGAGAAACAGATCAACTGGCAGCTTCATTAAATAGTACCTGCAAAACACCAGTCTCAACATCAACAGTGAAGAGGCGACTCCGGGATGCTGGCCACAAGCATTGCAACTGGGAGGTCAGACTGGGAAAAAACGTTTTCATCTTGGAATTGTAAAACTATTTATTAGATTTTTTTTTCAGTTTGTGAGCACGACTTGTCGCCATTATAGTGCAATTAATGATTGTATTGTTTAGTCCTGTGTTGTGTATTGGCTTTCCTGGCATGCATCTAAAACAAAATTGGGGGGGAGTTTGCTCTACCAAGATTTACATGCTAAAATCGCCACTGATGTTTTGGAATATTTGTAATCTCTAAAGGCATCCTTCTTTTCACTCTGTCGATTAGGTTAGGATGGTAGATTAACTACAATTTTATTTTATTTTACCTTTATTTAACTAGGCAATTCAGTTATGAACAAATTCTTATTTTCAATGACGACCTAGAAACAGTGGGTTAACTGCCTTGTTCAGGGGCAGAATGACACGTTTTTTTACCTTGTCAGCTCAGCTCAATGTTGCTGATCCATCCTCCATTTTCTCCTATCACAGGCATTAAACCTCTGTAACTGTTTTAGGCACCGTTGGCCTCATTGTGAAATCCCTGAGTGGTTTCCTTCCTCTCCTGCAACTGAGTTAGGAATGATGCCTGAGTTAGGAAGGACGCCTATATTTTACTAGTTACTGGGTGTATTGATACACAATCCAAAGTGTAATTAACAACTTCACCATGCTCAAAGGGATAGTCAATGTCAGCTTTTTAATTTTTTTACCCATCTACTAATAGGTGCCCTTTTTTGCGAGGCATTGGAAAACCTCTCTGGTCTTTGTTGTTCAGTCTGTGTGTTTGAATATCAGTGCTCGACTGAGGGACCTCACAGATGTGTGGGGTACAGGGATGAGGTAGTCTTTCAAAAAACATTGTTAACTATTATTGTACACAGTCCATGCAACTTATTATATGAATTGTTCATTTTACTCCTGAACTTATTTCATGTTGCCATGACAAAAGGGTTGAATACTTATTGACTCAAGACATTTCAGCTTTTCTTTTTTAAAATTAATTTGTAAATGTTTCGAAAAACATCATGGGGTAATGTGTGTAGGCCAGTGACAAAACAAATCTAAATTTAATACATTTTTAATTCCGTATGTAACTCAACAAAATGTTTTTTTAAAAGTCAAGGGGCGTGAATACTTTCTGTAGCCACTGTACCAAAGTCTATTCTATTACTTTCAGCTTCAAAGCTAAACAGATCTGAGAGAATGCTCTGTGTGGGTTGACATGTCTACCCAAACATTAGTGTGATCACAATATTAGGACAGATAGCTTGATCTCTGTTTAAAGTGTGTCCTTGTTTTTCTGAGGGGCTTGTGCATAACACTAGGGGAAACTAAGCTTTGAAAGGTCACAGACACAATCCGCTTGCTGAACGGGGAAAAAAAGGCATGTCGGATGTTTGTTTGTGTCTTTTCATGTCGATGCTCAGTAAGTCCTCTGGAGACATGGTGGTAGCTACATCATGTGAGAATACTGTCGTTTGTTCAGACGGAAGGAGAAAAAAAATCTGTGATCTGCACTGTGTATCTCAGGCTGCAGCCATGAAGGAGCATTATGAAATGTGACGATGCATTTACCAAGAGGAAGGTGTCTGTAGGGAAAAAAAGGGATAGTTCGTGAAGAATAGGTCTGCAATATGAAGGTTAGAGTGGTATGGAGTTTGTTCAAGTAAAGTTGTGAAGTAATCGTGAACGCAGAGACGGAGAAATGGAACAACAAGGCAGGGTAGAAACCTTGACCCTGGAGTCCGCAATCTTCTAGCGCTCTGAAGCTCTCTCTCTCTCTCTCTCTCTCTCTCTCTCTCTCTCTCTCTCTCTCTCTCTCTCTCTCTCTCTCTCTCTCTCTCTCTCTCTCACTCTCGTGTATTCTCTCTTTCTTTCTCTCTCCTACTCTTTCTCTCTCTCTTTCTCACCCTCGCACATTCTCTCTCTCTTCCTTTCTTTCTCCCTCCTACTCTCTCTCTCTCTCTCTCTCTCTCGCTTACTCTCTCGCTTGTAAAGGGGACTGACTGGATAGTACACCTGTGTTGGCGGCCTCAGCCCATCCAAGGAAAACTGGAAAAGGCTTCTTCCTCGGCTGTGCCCTAAAGTGACAAAGGGAATCATGTACGGAGGCAGGAGCAGACAGAGTCGGGGTGACTAGGCGGCTGGGGACGAGGACGGGGGGAGACTGAAGGAGGGGCTGTGGGGGACAGAGCCGTGCTGACTGGGCTGTGCTGGGTGGCTGTGGGTTGGGGGACTTTGGGAGTCTGGATGGTGGGTTGGGGGACTTTGAGAGTCTGGAGGGTGGGTTGGGGGACTTTGGGAGTCTGGAGGGTGGGTTGGGGGTCTTTGGGAGTCTGGAGGGTGGGTTGGGGGACTTTGGGAGTCTGGAGGGTGGGTTGGGGGTCTTTGGGAGTCTGGAGGGTGGGTTGGGGGACTTTGGGAGTCTGGAGGGTGGGTTGGGGGTCTTTGGGAGTCTGGAGGGTGGGTTGGGGGACTTTGGGAGTCTGGAGGGTGGGTTGGGGGACTTTGGGAGTCTGGAGGGTGGGTTGGGGGACTTTGGGAGTCTGGAGGGTGGGTTGGGGGACTTTGGGAGTCTGGAGGGTGGGTTGGGGGTCTTTGGGAGTCTGGAGGGTGGGTTGGGGGACTTTGGGAGTCTGGAGGGTGGGTTGGGGGTCTTTGGGAGTCTGGAGGGTGGGTTGGGGGACTTTGGGAGTCTGGAGGGTGGGTTGGGGGACTTTGGGAGTCTGGAGGGTGGGTTGGGGGACTTTGGGAGTCTGGAGGGTGGGTTGGGGGACTTTGGGAGTCTGGAGGGTGGGTTGGGGGCTTGTGGATGCTTCCATAACAGCTGGGTGTTTCTCTGACCCTTGTGTTTGTCAGAACAAATGAAAGACTGGTACAGCTGAGAAAAAGGGAGAGAAGAGAAAAGAAAGACCCATAGAGGGTGAGTGTACTGTAAGCAGGTTATATACAGAGAGGGGGGAGCTGCAGATTAGAATAGGATTTTGATAGGAATGTTCTTTTCTCCCATAGCTGTGGTTATGTTTTAGCACCACTGTTATTCTTAATTAGAAGCATGTATTTGTAGAGGCGGTGATGGCCTTCCCAAGAACCAGAGCAGACCAACATTTCTGCCTGCCAGTGTCATATCCCATTCCTTCCTGGTCTAAGGATGGTCCACCCCTCCCACTCTACTCCTAAAAGCAATCCACTTCCCTCTCTCTGTTCACCCAATCTATATTAGTCCCGCCATCCCTATCCTTCTGTCTAGTCCTCTCTTTCTCTCTCCCTCCCATCCTCTCCACCTTTTTCATGTCTTCCTCATCCCCCTCTGCCTTTTCTCTCTATCTCTCCATCATTCATTCTTCATCTCTCTACATTTATCTCTGTCACAGCACCTTCTGCTCCTATTCTATCTCCTTCTCAGTCAATTCAATTAAAATCAAGGGGCTTTATTGGCATGGGAAACATATGTTAACATTGCCAAAGCAAGTGAGGTAGATAATATACAAAAGTGAAATAAACAATCAAAATCAACAGTAAGCATTTAACATACAGAAGTTTTAAAAGAATAAAGACATTACAAATGTCATATTATGTATATATACAGTGTTGTAATGATGTACAAATGGTTAATGTACAAAGGGGAAAATAAATAAGCAGAAATATGGGTTGTATTTACAATGGTGTTTGTTCTTCACTGGTTGACCTTTTCTTGTGGCAACAGGTCACACATCTTGCTGCCGTGATGGCACACTGTGGTATTCCACCCAGTAGCTAAGGGAGTTGATCAACTTTGGGTTTGTTTTCCAATTCTTTGTGGATCTGTGTAATCTGAGGGAAATATGTGTCTCTAATACGGTTATATATTGGGCAGGAGGTTAGGAAGTGCGGCTCAGTTTCCACCTCATTTTGTGGGCAGTGTGCACATAGCCTGTCTTCTCTTGAGAGCCATGTCTGCCTACGGCGGCCTTTCTCAACAGCAAGGCTATGCTCACTGAGTCTGTACATAGTCAAACTTTCCTTAAGTTTGGGTTAGTCACAGTGGTCAGGTATTCTGTCACTGTGTACTCTCTGTTTAGGGCCAAATAGCATTCTAGTTTGCTCTGTTTTTTTGTTAATTCTTTCCAATGTGTCAAGTAATTCTCTTTTTGTTCTCTCATGATTTGGTTGGGTCTAATTGTGTTGCTGTCCTGGGGCTCTGTGGGGTGTGTTTGTGTTTGTGAACAGAGCCTCGGGACCAGCTTGAAGAGGGCACGACAAAGTCGATTCCCCCTCAGGAAACTAAAAAGATTTGGCATGGGTCCTTAGATCCTCAAAAGGTTCTACAGCTGCAACATCGAGAGCATGGTTGCATCACTGCCTGGTACGGCAATTGCTCGGCCTCCGACCGTAAGGCACTACAGAGGGTAGTACGTACGGCCCAGTACATCACTGGTGCTAAGCTGCCAGCCATCCAGGACCTCTACACCAGGCGGTGTCAGAGGACAATTTTCAGGGCCTTCAAAGACCCCAGCCACCCCAGTCATAGACTGTTCTCCCTACTAACACATGGCAAGGTAACGGAGTGCCAAGTCTAGGACAAAAAGGCTTCTCAACAGTTTTTACCCCCAAGCCATAAGACTCCTGAACAGGTAACCAAATGGTTACCCAGACTATTTGCATTGTGTGCCTCCCCCAACCCCTCTTTTACGCTGCTGCTACTCTCTGTTTATCATATATGCATAGTCACTTTAACTATACATTCATGTACATACTACCTCAATTGGGCTGACCAACCTGTGCTCCCGCACATTGGCTAACCGGGCTATCTGCATTGTGTCACGGTGTCTGTATATAGCCGGTGTCTGTATATAGCCGGTGTATGTATATAGCCGGTGTATGTATATAGCCTTTCTACTCTTATTTTCAAATGTCTTTTTACTGTTGTTTCTTTTACTTACCTACACACACACATACACACACACACACACACACACACACACACACACACACACACACACACACACACACACACACACACACACACACACACACACACACACACACACACACACACACACACACACACACACACACACACACACACACACACACACACACACACACACACACACACACACACACACACACACACACACACACACACATACTTTTTTTCTCTGCACTGTTGATTAGAGCCTGTAAGTAAGCATTTCACTGTAATACATCTGTAAAACATCTGTTGTATTTGGCGCACGTGACAAATAATCTTTGATTTGATTTGCTTAGGGGACTCTTCTCCAGGTTCATCTCTCTGTAGGTGACAGCTTTGTTATGGAAGGTTTGGGAATCGCTTCCTTTCAGGTGGTTGTAGAATTTAACGGCTCTTTTCTGGATTTTGATCATTAGCGGGTATCAGCCTAATTCTGCTCTGCATGCATTATTTGTTGTTCTACATTGTAACACAAGGGGATATTTTTGCAGAATTCTGCACGCAGAGCCTCAATTTGGTGTTTGTCCCATTTTGTGAATTCTTGGTTGGTGAGCGGACCCCAGACCTCACAACCATAAAGGGCAATGGGTTCTATAACTGATTCAAGTATTTTTCGCCAGATCTTGATTGGTATGTTGAATTTGATGTTCCTTTTGATGGCGTAGAATGCCCTTCTTGCCTTGTCTCTCAGATCATTTACAGCTTTCTCTCCATCCTCTTCTCTCTCTCCCTCTCTCCCTCTCTCTCCCCCTCTAGCCTTCTCCGGTGGATAAATGGTTCCGCTGTTGATGAGTATCTGTGAGTATAGGCTGAGATCTCAGACTGTTTTTATTTTCTTACCTTTATTTTACCTTTACTGTGGTGTTCCTTCAGGAGTCATTCGTTTTTTAAGCGAGCATCATATTTAGTAGATTTATTCCACTGCTTCGCTGGCAGACTTTGCTGGAGGCAGATGGACTTTATCTTGCAGCCCACCTTTTCAGAACCATTGCTTCTCCACAGGAGAGGAGAGGAGTGGAGGATATTGGGAGGGGTGCACCCTTCCTACCCTCCTTCTTGCCTCCCTAATACCTATCATCCCAAATCATCTCTGGTTAGACTGATATGAAGGAGAGAGAGAGGAGAAGGCATTTATAACAGGATCTGTTTTATGTTTGCTTAAACAGAAAATGGGTTCTCTGGTGCTCGGTTGGAAGAGCATGGCGCTTGCAATGCCAAGATTGTGGGTTCGATTCCCAGGGGTCACCTATATGTAAAATGTATGCATGGATTATTATATACATTTTTGTAAAAGTTTAAACGATACTGAACAAAAATATGAATGCAACATGTAAAGTGTTGGTCCCATGATTCATGAGCTGAAATAAAAGATCCCAGAAATGTTCCATTCACACAAAAAGCTTATTTCTCTCAAATGTTGTGCACACATTTGTTTACATCCCTGTTAGTGAGCATTTCTCCTTTGCCAAGATAATCCATCTGTCTGACAGGTGTGGCATATCAAGAAGCTAATTAAACAGCATGATCATTACACAGGTGCACCTTGTGCAGGAGACAATAAAACTCTAAAA
The DNA here is from genome assembly GCF_023373465.1 of Oncorhynchus keta. Classification (NCBI taxonomy): domain Eukaryota; kingdom Metazoa; phylum Chordata; class Actinopteri; order Salmoniformes; family Salmonidae; genus Oncorhynchus; species Oncorhynchus keta. Next base: position 21,837,537 of record NC_068452.1, read on the forward strand.
TGTGCAGTTTTGACACAGAACACAATGCTACAGATGTCTCAAGTTTTGAGGGAGTGTGCAATTGACTGCAGGAATATCCACCAGAGCTGTTGCCAGATAATTTAATGTTAATTTCTCTACCATAAGCCGCCTCCATTGTTGTTTTAGAGAATTTGGCAGTACATCCAACTGGCTTCACAACCATGCTGTCTGCACTCTAAATAGTTCAACACAATAATATTATTTGGGGTAAAATAATTATCTTGAGACAAGTGACTCCAAAAATGCCATTTATTATTTAAATGTATTCAACAATTCAAAAAGATAAAATTAGATAGACAAACATAGCATAGATTTCATTTACAAGCTGTTTGTTCTTCTCATCATCTCTACAGAGGCTCCCCTCCCTATGTAATGCAATCTCATTGTCTGCTGAGTAAAATATCTGTCATTGGCTGTAGCACAGAATAACAGAAAAACAACAATGTAGCGATGGCACGGCACATGCTCTGATGCAAACACTCAAATACACCAACACACACACGCACGCACGCACACGCACACATACGCTCCCCCACACACACACACACACACAATGCTAAGAAGCCAAGTCACTCACTCACCCAATCAATTTCATTCTAAAGCAAGCTGTCAGTCCGCCATGTTGAGTAAATATCACCATAATGCTTGTATGTATCAGTGAATATGCAGCTAATGACATCCAGTGAAGCCTCAGACACAGAAACCGGAAATCTGCCTCGCCATTAAACTTCTCTCTCTCTCTCTCTCTCTCTCTCTCTCTCTCTCTCTCTCTCTCTCTCTCTCTCTCTCTCTCTCTCTCTCTCTCTCTCTCTCTCTCTCTTTCTCTCACCCTCCCCCTCCTTGCTCTGCTTGGTCTGCTTGATATTTTTTACTTCACCACAGCAGAGTGCTCGAGGATGAAGCTGAAGTAATGGACACTGTTGTTTTATAAAATAGGTTACCTCCGAATCGGAATATGTGGCTTCATTGAACGATTCTGGTGGTGAAGGATATCTACATAACTAGAACATCTAATATTCATTTGAGTCTATTCTAAACCCACTTTGGCCCTGTATAGACAAATTGGATAAGGGTATAGAGACGGGACAAGGGGCAAGGATAGAGACTCTAGATATGTTGGATGGGACGAGGGAAAATGTCATGTTGTATAACATGCCTTGCATGAATAACATTCAGCCACAAACCAGGTCTGTGTTCCCACAGCTGACATCACACATAAACAAACACCATGTGATAGCCAGGTGTCAAATACACAAAATCATTATTAGAATAATCTTTAGAAACCATAATGGCACCTTTTCATTACCGTTTCTCAACTAAAGGCTTCGGAAATCACAATCAACATCTCACAAAACCGTTCTCTCAAAATCATTTTTTTTTTAGGGATAAACATATTTTTAATATCCTCTTTTGTGTAAATATACGATGCAGTAGTATCTTTCACAAAAGTAAAATGCTGATATTCTAAGGAAAAGCACACAACGACAAGATAGGACAATTTCAGTCAACAGAGTCCATATAGCCAACTGTTAAGGAGAGAAGATGATGAGGCCGGATCCACTTGGCGTTTAGTTGGTTTATTTTCCAGTTTGAGGAGGAGAAATATTCAGAAAGCGAGGAGCAACTGACAGGTTAGAATTCTGATGAGGAGGGCACCTCTCTCTACCAAGCTTCACCCCCCACTACTCCCTCCCCTATCATCGTGTTCTCCCTCCCTCCCTCACAGCACGGCAGACAGGCAGGCCGAGCTGAGCTGGAGAACCTTGATTTGGGGCTGATGTGTTTTATAAGCAGAGGTTGGTGTGACGATGGAGAGAACCAGGAAACTAGAAAGCATTCTGGCTTTTAACCCCCTCCTTCCCTCATTAGAACTCTTTCTCTCAATCTCTAACTTCCTTGTCTTCCTCTCTCTGGACGTGGCACCTGCGTGGGTTCAGTCGGCGTAGAGGATGAACCCAGAGAAGGTGCTGTATTTGTTGTTGTTGCCGCCGTGAGCCTTGCCCCCGTCCAGCTTGATGTAGACCTCGTCGCCTGCGTCTAGGTGGAGGATGACGCTATTGGAGGCGTAGTCATAGTTCTGGTCAGCGTCCTGGGCGATGGCGCTGGCTCGCACCTGGAACAGAGAGGAGAGGAAAGAGAGGATGTGCTGGTTAGAGAAACATACTGCACTCATTTGATCTGAAATGGAAGTCATTTCTGTTGTCATGCTTTGATTTAGCCTTGTTCACAAAAAGAACAAGTGACAGGTCAGGAGCCTTTTGGCGCATCACACACCACTACATGATTTGAATTAGGCTGTCATTGGTTCGTCATTGAATGTTCCACCGTGAATTGAAGGCGGTGGGCTGGGGTGTTGGGTCAGATGGTTGTTGTCTCTGCTCAAAGCAGCTGCTCAGTGTTCTCCACCTGAGTAGACATTCTAAGAAACCCAACAACGGGTCTCACTCTCCTGGTGACCTGGTTCTGTTATACACTTAGAAATATAAAAGTACCTTCTAGAACCTTAAAAGCTTTTACTGCAGTGGGCGAAATCAGGGTAGTCTTGGTAGTCTTACATTTAAAGTTTGCATCCCAATATTACACATGATATACGTCACAGAAGACTGAAATACAACAAAACCTTTTGATGTAGAAATAACGGTTTGTTTTCTATGTAATGTTTCTCAATATGAATAACATTCCACCCATGAGGCCACTAGGTCATTTGACTGCAGGAAAGGGCTACAGGGTCATTCGGCTGTCCCCATAGGAGAACCCTTTGTTGGTTCCAGGTAGAACCCATTTGGTTCCCCCTCTGTAGAAAGGGTTCTACATGGAACCCAACATCCTTCTACCTGGAACCCTTTTTTTCTGAGTGTAGAGGGAACTACTGAGGAGTTACAGTGGAATACACCAAGGACACCCACCTCACATCAACTTATAAGAAAGTGAAAAATAAATCCTTATTCTTTAGTGAATGAGAGAATACTGTGAAAGTAAGATATGGTGTATGTGTGATTTAATGAATACATTACTGTAACACTACCACAGCAATTACATTTATGTTGGCCGTAGCCTATGTGGTGTGTATGTTATTGCCAGGCTGCTTGGCAATCTGAGCGTTTTGGAGCTGGATCTCCCTGACCTCTGGTCCTGGCTAATTAAGCTTCCATCTGAAACGTTAACCACTCTCCTGGGAGAACAGCGTGGGCTGTAGTGAGATACGGGTGCCCTGACAGTAATAACTGTGTGTGTGTGTGTGTGTGTGTGTGTGTGTGTGTGTGTGTGTGTGTGTGTGTGTGTGTGTGTGTGTGTGTGTGTGTGTGTGTGTGTGTGTGTGTGTGTGTGTGTGTGTGTGTGAGGCATAAATAAATACTCTCAAAGCTAACCATTGACCATTCATGTAGAGTTTTACAAAAAAGAAACTGAAGTGCGGCAGTATTGCACTGCACTGACACATCACCAGTACACAAGCACAGAAAGATAAGGGCCTAAATAAATAGCATCAGCACCATACATTTTGGAAGACCAAAGCATCTGAGATATACATTTAGTTGCCATAAACCCGGATATTGTCTGTAGCTAAGGATCTTTTATAATCTGCCCAATGAAGAACACAGCTGTCATAAACTCAATCAAACTACTCTTTTCCCCATGCATTTCTTCTCTAAAAAGCTTCTGGATCTGAATCTAAAGTATGGGCAGGGTCCCAGAGCTGGTGTGCCGCCCGGCAGCCTGGCTGAGCAGGTGGCGGGGATAAGATGGGACAATTAATTGGCCCGTTTAACCAGGGGCCACACACAATGGATTTATTGACACATCTGAGGGCCAAGGGGCTGGCACAGACCTCCTGCAACAACACACTGATGGGTTTAACCCTGTAGACCTGTCAGTGATTGTCTGTGTGCCAGGGTTAGGGGAGAGCGGGAGATCAGAGGGATGGGTGGAGGAGTAGAGAGAGACGGTGGGAGACTTGCTGTCTAATGAATCTATGTATTTATATTCCCTCCCTCTACTACTGCAGCAATTATGAGGGTCCCGTGTGGCTCAGTTGGTAGAGTGTGGTGCTTGCAACGCCAGGGCTGTGGGTTTGATTCCCATGGGGACCAATATGGTATCTACTGAATGTTGTTCTGGATAAAATGTCTTTGTTTGTTTTATCTTTTCCAAGTCGTGAGAGCAGATCGTTAACTGTATGCATTATGTCCTGTAATGTCAGTCTTTAAATGTTTTACTAGAAGGTAGCCTATATAAAGATAAATTCATTAAAAAAAAAAAAAATTATCTGACATGACTGCCATTTTAATTGGAGAAACATAATATGCACGTTGTGAAAATGCAATGAAAGCTAATTCAATGGAAACTAAGGGAACTCATGCCCAATACCTGTGATAGGCTAAGGGAACTCATGCCCAATACCTGTGATAGGCTAAGGGAACTCATGCCGAATACCTGTGATAGGCTAAGGGAACTCATGCCGAATACCTGTGATAGGCTAAGGGAACTCATGCCGAATACCTGTGATAGGCTAAGGGAACTCATGCTGAATACCTGTGATAGGCTAAGGGAACTCATGCCGAATACCTGTGATAGGCTAAGGGAACTCACGCCGAATACCTGTGATAGGCTAAGGGAACTCATGCATAATACCTGTGATAGGCTAAGGGAACTCATGCTGAATACCTGTGATAGGCTAAGGGAACTCATGCCGAATACCTGTGATAGGCTAAGGGAACTCATGCATAATACCTGTGATAGGCTAAGGGAACTCATGCATAATACCTGTGATAGGCTAAGGGAACTCATGCATAATACCTGTGATAGGCTAAGGGAACTCATGCATAATACCTGTGATAGGCTAAGGGAACTCATGCATAATACCTGTGATAGGCTAAGGGAACTCATGCATAATACCTGTGATAGGCTAAGGGAACTCATGCATAATACCTGTGATAGGCTAAGGGAACTCATGCATAATACCTGTGATAGGCTAAGGGAACTCATGCATAATACCTGTGATAGGCTAAGGGAACTCATGCATAATACCTGTGATAGGCTAAGGGAACTCATGCATAATACCTGTGATAGGCTAAGGGAACTCATGCATAATACCTGTGATAGGCTAAGGGAACTCATGCATAATACCTGTGATAGGCTAAGGGAACTCATGCATAATACCTGTGATAGGCTAAGGGAACTCATGCATAATACCTGTGATAGGCTAAGGGAACTCATGCATAATACCTGTGATAGGCTAAGGGAACTCATGCATAATACCTGTGATAGGCTAAGGGAACTCATGCATAATACCTGTGATAGGCTAAGGGAACTCATGCCGAATACCTGTGATAGGCTAAGGGAACTCATGCATAATACCTGTGATAGGCTAAGGGAACTCATGCATAATACCTGTGATAGGCTAAGGGAACTCATGCATAATACCTGTGATAGGCTAAGGGAACTCATGCCGAATACCTGTGATAGGCTAAGGGAACTCATGCATAATACCTGTGATAGGCTAAGGGAACTCATGCCGAATACCTGTGATAGGCTAAGGGAACTCATGCATAATACCTGTGATAGGCTAAGGGAACTCATGCATAATACCTGTGATAGGCTAAGGGAACTCATGCATAATACCTGTGATAGGCTGTGAGTCACTACAAGCAAGAGGTGGGGACATTGAAGCAGTCTATTCAAATTAAATCAAATAACAGCGTTTGAGTCAGTCCCTAGTCAGTGCGGAACAAAGTGTTTTGAGAGATACATGTATTGGTTTGACACACTGTGTTTAAAAACCTGTCTAAGCTACGCTATGGTGTGAGTGACAATGCATGATCAATAGATCACAAAATTGACTGAAAACGTCCCGTCATCGCGAGCATAACGACATCCGTCAGAGAAAGTATTAATGAGTCCTCTAAAGGCTTTAAGAAATCAACCAATATGAAAAAAACATGGTCATATTTTTGTCCCCTTCCTCAACTACCTCTGTAATGATTGTTGTCGGGAGAAGGAGAAGAGGACCAAAGTGCAGCGTGGTACGTATTCGTCATCTGTTTAATAAAGATGAATACTGGAACAAAAACGGCAAACGAACAGTTCTGCAAGGTGCAACAAAAAAACACTAAACAGAAAATAACTACCCACAAATCATAGTGGGAAAACAGGCTACCTAAGTATGGTTCTCAATCAGAGAACAACGATCGACAGCTGCCTCTGATTGGGAACCATACCAGGCCAAAAACAGAAATACAAAACCTAGAACAAAAAAATAGAATGCCCACCCCCAACTCACGCCCTGACCAAACTAAAACAGAGACATAAAAAAGGAACTAAGGTCAGGACGTGACAACCTCATTACCCTGTCCATTGACTCGGTACTGGTACTCCTTGTATATAGCCTCCTTATTGTTATTTTATTGTGTTACTATTTCCTTTCTAACTCTACATAACTCTGAATGGGCTTGTAAGTAAGCATTTCACGGTAAAGTCTACACCTGTTATATTTGGCACATGTGACCAATAAAATGTGATTGGATTTTTAGAAGAATGCCAACTGCAAGATCATTTTCAACGTTGATAGGGCACACATCCACTGCTAACACCTCATGTCCCTGTCATCCCTTCTCTTTAGCAGGTCTTGTGACAGACGGAAAAGCTTAACTTCTTCACCGTGGAGACAATACGATAATACAATATTTCACATGGAGCAGCATTTTATCCACTGACATCAGTGCCTCATCGCTTTCATCACATTCAGGCATCTTGGAAGTCTTGCCAGTCCTTTGGAATCAGCCTACTTCTTTGACAGCTGGGTATGAAGCACCCTGCTGACCCTCAGACAGCCACGATAACGAGAATCTGAGAAATCTCTGTGATTTCATGAAGCCTTCTCCTTAGTGTATCTCCCTCTTGTCTGTTCCACTCTTCTCACAACAGAGGAAGAAAGTAATTGTGCCTGTTGAGACACATCATGCCAGACGCCTTAGATTATCCTCAGCCAGAATAAGAGGAATGTTCAGTAACAGTTGTCTGTAGCTAAGAAATTCCAGCTTGCATAGAGATCTTTGCCATATCTGAGAGTACTTTCAAGGTGAAGTACTCTGGGTAATGCTATGAAGGACTATGCCAAACAGTTATGCTGAAGCCAGCCTTCAAGGTGCAGGTTTATTCATGGCACATTGTACTAGCCGCATCTTTGAGTCTGTTTTTTCCATTTGTTTACCTTCCTGATTAAATCTCGCAAGGCTCATATCGATGTGCAAACAAAGCCTCTATCCTGATCTGTAGCAGCAGTCGTCCAGTTTATATTAATATGAGATGATTCGCCCTGAGCACACTAAGTCAACACGCTCTTATTAGAAGGTTGCTGCTTGGTGCCGGACAGGGGCTTGGCTGGATCTGTCTATGGGGATTTTGATGAAACTTCTTCAAATATTTCTCTTATTGCCTTCAGATTGAACTCTGGTCTGTCTGATGTCAGAGGTGTGTGATCTGACTTGCTTCAACTCCTTGCGTTAGAAAGTGAAGGAAGTCAACTGGCCAAGGACTATCCTGAAGCTATTCGAAATCCGATGCATTTGTTCTCAGCAACGGTTGATCACAAAGAATCTGACCACGCTGTAGTCGTATTACATTGTTGAGATTGAAGCTGCTCAATTCATTGTTCATTCTCTATTTCTTTCACTCAGTTGCTGTTGTACACAATGACAGAGAAGCCACATAATTTACCCTCACACTATACTCGGAACAACTCACAAGCTGGAAGCGCCAGTCATAGGTTAGACTTTGGAATGCGAGAGAGAAAGAGAGGGAATGAGGGAGTGAGCAAAAGAAGCAGCGAGATGGAAAGGGAGAACAAAACGGCAACTGGCAGAGCATGGCCTCAAAATAGAATACGACGTGGAACTTTTGACACAACAAATCAAAGCATAAGCGCCCAGGCCAGCCTAGCCTACCGCAGCGAATGCAAATGGCCCCAGAGTCGTCTGACGTTGTCTCGTCTCCCCCCAGCCGTAGCTGCTGAAGCGTGTTAGCATCCGTCACATTGTCGCTGTGATGCCTCTGATTGAATAATGCTCTGCGTGGTACTGGACCACTAGAGAGAGATGGGAGCTGAGGGCTGAGGCTGGGCTGCTTCAGCCTAATAGATAATGCCCCCCCCACAGACTCCACAGTGAATACCACTCCACTTGGCTCCGCTCGCATTCTGAAAACATTTGAATATGAATGTGGAGTTTATCAATAATGACAGCACTCGTACCTATAATAGGCCTCTGAGATGAAGAGACGACAGCTTTTTGCATATTCACTGTCCTCTGCTAAAGCTGATTAGTCCTACAGAGTTGGGAATCATGTTGAGTTGCGATGGCATTTTGCATTGTCCTATAGCTAACAGCTGAAATGTCTGGTGTTGTGTTGTCATCTCTATTGCCAATACAAAAGATCCACACAACCCATTGAAATATTGTACTGGAATAGGACCTTGTTGGCCGAGCTGTTTGCTGGTGTCAGTAACTGAGTCCCTTTCTTGGACACTCTTGGACACTGATCTGTTCTCTCCAGTTGGAGTGACAAGGACATGTCTGGATGGAGGACAGCTTCTGACGTTTCTCTGGCAGGGACTTGTTGACTCACCGTTAAGCTTCCATTCTTTAAACTTCGCTCGCCTCTTTCTAAATCCAAGTGTACCGCCACCTAATTGGGTTTGAACACCCGACCGTGAGCCGCATGCCTGATGGCAGCTTAGCCACCTTGTCACAACCCTGTCACATCTCCTAACCCACACCACCAACACACACCCACGCACACATATCTCCCTAGTCAAAAGACCGATTTTTGGTGTCAGATGTTGTTCTGAGCAAGGTTGTCATGGTGTCAAAAACTTCCATTCCTCTTTTGTGTCATTGGTGTATTTGTGGTAGGAACCTGATTAAATACATGATGAGTTGTTGAGAGAAGGAGATGGTACGGGAGAGCCACCATCTGTCAAGGAGAAGGAGAGTAAAGGCTTTGTGCATTCATCACCACATCTGTTCTGTTTGTACCTTCGGGGCCTTTTTTCCTGGTAACGTGAATTCCTTTCGTCGCATGCACCCCTCCACAGTTTATACAATTGTTTATATAATGCCAAGTGTCTCTCCCACTGGGTGTCAAGTCAAAATCAAAGCCTGTCATCACGGAAATGCATTATGTATTACAGTTCTGTGTCCTATCGGTTAGTAACAACGACCACTCGGGAGGATAATGACATGACAATACACAGAGGCGATGGATGGGGGCAACAGTGATAACGATGGGGCTGTAAAATCCTCGGGCTTGTTGTGATGCCGATGTATTGGCACAGACTTATCACTGGGAAAGGGGAGGAGGAGGAGAGGAGAAACAGAGAGAGGCAGAGGGGAAGCGTCAACTCTGACCTATGTGTGTCCTAGACACCCTCGTCTGTTGGTGACTCACTCTTGTCAGTCAGATACTGTGAGAAATGCTCAACTTTCAGCACTGCTCAGTCTCAATCCCCGCTCACTCCCTGCATCTTGGTACCACAGTGTTTTTAGGGTAGAATCTGGCGACACGTTGAACCCTTGCACAACATAAGGCAAGTTTATTTTAGTCGCTATGAATGTTTTAAAAAACAGTTATTGTTTGAAATGAACCACAAAGTATTGTGGGATATTGAGAGGAGCGTTTTGCAGTGTGAGAAACCTCCCTAACGAGGCACAGCTTAGGCAGAAAGTGCTAATAGTCTTGAAGGAGAGGCAGGTTCAGACGTTTTGCTGCCACATGCATTTTTCATGAAGTGCCCTATTCATCATTTCTGGCTGGATGGATTGTTTATATCTCACTGTTGATATCTCCCATATTCATATTTAGAGGGGAGAGCCACCTTGTTAGGCACATGCAGTAACTTAGCCATCTGAGTGTGAGTCACTTTGGAGCCATTGACATGAGGGTTCCCTGTGCTGTGAGAGAGGGGGTTGGGGGTTATCAGAATGGATTGAATTGGGTGATGGCGAGATGTCAGGGCTTACAGAGAGATGTTTACATAAGGACAGGCCCATGGGTGCTTTCCCGTCCCCCGTATGTGCTCTCATTATAATGAAGGAGCCTTGTGAGTCAACACCAAATGTCATGCAGCAGTCAGTCATCTCCAGACGGAAACCCAGAGGCTATTTTAGACCATACGCTCCTGTGTTTCAAGGTATGGGGATGTTACAGCACTTATTCATAAACTATTCAATCCGAGATGACAGTGGAGAGGAAGTCCTAGCGAGTTCTGGCCGCTGCTCTGCTATTTAGAGGGACAAGACCGCAGAGAGGCTGAAGAAGAGATGGCGTTGGAGAGAAGTAGTAGTATGGCGATTGTGTTTGCTTTCCGTTGGGAAACTTTTTCGATAAGTGATAGATTTTCTTCCGTTGGTTGGCGATGACAGCCGGGTGTCATCTTGACATTTCCAATGTGTGTGGTATTTCTTAACAACATGGGCAAATCTTCATTTAATAGTCCTACCGCACCTAATTAGACTGCTTCTAATGTTCCACTCGGCAGAATGTCAAATCCGATGTCCAATTACACAGCAAATCAAGGCCAGAGGGCCGCCTCTGCTACCCCTCCAGCTGATTATAGAGTGGGGGTCATAGACTACATGCCGGGGTCTGTCAGAGTTACACACACGCAGGCACATGCATGAATGCACGCACATAGACAGAAACACACGCACGCACATGGTGGGATCGATACCAAGGGCCTAGGGCAGCTCGCCTTTCCCTACCCCAGACACCTCCGTCTACTCTAGACAGAGGCTCTCTGTTCCTGAAGACATACAGAGATGAACAGCGGCCCCTCAGTCTCAGTGCTATAAAACCCAAACCTATCCCAAAGATACTAGCAACACATATTAGCAACTAATTTAGTGTATGTGTGTATATAAGTAGCTTATAAGGCCTTAATGTGGTCTTATTAGCCATATATTAGGCCTTAATGTGGTCTTATTAGCCATATATTAGGCCTTAATGAAGTATTTTCTAATTCAAACATTTTAAGTCATGTATTACTGGACAATCCTTAATAACATCATTATTAGCAATAATAAAGGCATATTAACATTTAATAAAGAGCAAGTAACACAAGAAACAGACTCTTAATAAGCTGTCTTAATGTTGAACTGGTAAGGGGATTGTACCTCAATCTGTGTCCCTTATTTTAACTATCCATAAATGACCTCATTGGACAGAAAGGGGCACAACTCCGTTCATATATGCCATACAGCCAACATCCTAGTCAAAATTCTTAGGTAAACTACATTTTTATGCAGTATATACAGTATTTCCATATATATATCAATTGGTTGGATAAGGCTGTATTATGAATTACAAAGGGTCACACCTCCCCACACCTTTGAGACAAAGTCATATAATGTTAGCCTGAAACTGAGGAGTCGTGTAGTTTGATGACATAATCAATTGATTGATATATGTCAAATAAACAACATTCAAGTCTGATTTTAACAATTGATGTAAACAATTAGTTTCAGGTAAACATTATTATGGTTGTGCTCATGTGTGGGGGGAGATTCACATTATATCATGAAACATCCATATATGGAAGTATATATTGAAGTTTAGTTGCTCATTTAAAAAAAATGTTTACATCAAATGACTAGAATGTTGGCTGTATGGCATATATAAACGGCGTTTTGCCCCTTTCTGTCCAATGAGGTCATTTATGGATAGGTAAAATAGGGGACACAGATTGAGGTACAATCCCCTTACCAGTTCAACATTAAGACAGTTTATTAAGAGTCTGTTTCTTGTGTTACTTGCTCTTTATTAAATGTTAATATGCCTTTATTATTGCTAATAATGATGTTGTTAATGATTGGCCAGTAATACATGACTTTGAATAATAAGTGGCAAATATGACATAATAAATAAGATCATTATATACATACTTATAAACCACAAATAAGTGGCTAATATGTGTACCTTAAAATAAAGTGTTACCACAGATATATATTGATTCAATGTCGAGACTGTTCTGAAATAATAGATGCTACAAAGCAAATGAATGCAATGCATGATTGTGTATTTTAATACCAAACATTTTGTGAATTGAATCATTTGATAATTACGGGAAAAAGCAGATTTTTTCCCCCACCAAATTTTCAAACAGGTTTCATTAATCAAGACAGACACTAATATAACATGCCAGATTCGGATCCAGATGGTTCATGTTTGTTCAATTTGCTGTGTATAGATTTGCCATGCTAAACACACTGCATGGGTCACACCTGGATACACAGCAATAGGCTAAACAGTCTTGTGTTGATGTGCACCAGAGCATCAGAAACCCCCAGAGACATGAAGAAGGAACCACTGAGATGCATGGTGATAAGTTGGGAAATGACACGCAGGTAACAGCTTTATTCACACAGTATTGTATTTCCAACAGCCCTCTAGGGGGAAATACAAAGACATTTTCTAAATGTTGCTTTGGATAATACTTTTTACACACATAATAGTGTTGGATCTGTGACATCCACTTGTATTGATTATATCTTCACTAATGCTGCAGAGCTTTGATGCAACACTGTCTCAGTTCCCATTGGCTGCAGTGACCATGACATTGTGGCAATAACAAAGCCAAAGTGCCCAAGGTTGGGCCTAAAGTCATTTAGATATGACATTTTATATAATACATTTTTGTTCATTTTATTTAGTATTTTTCACACCAAATACAAACATACAAATACGAACAACAACTTACAGACAACGACTACATCTCATCTGCCCAGACCCACATGCTCACACCCCCTTCCTTCCCTAGTGCCTGAATGATTGTTTGCCTTAAATTGTACCAATTTGTTCTCCTCGACCATTCTTTTTCAATAATAAATCATTGGATTTTTCCATTATGTTAATTGACAGATTAAATTCCACGTTTTTTTTTGTATCCGTTTGTTCAAGATGAGTGATGAGAATCGTCCAGCCCATTGGGTGTCTCAATACTTTTGACAGACAACTTTTTATCTCGCCCATAACTCTTGGACTTTATAGCATTCCCAGAGATTATTGAGTCATTGTTAGTTTTACACTTAAGACATGACTCTGCCGTTGTGCTGTAAAAAAAAAAAAAAAAAAAAAAAATGTCTCTTCCATAATACATACATACAGTTTGTTTATACCGGATTAAACGTACATTGGCGTTAACTTTAATTTAGTTAGTTATGCTCCAACATTCCCTCCATCTTGTGCCAACATCAGTTCTTTCTAAGTCTTGGTTCCAATAGTTTCTATTTTCTTCTTAAGAGATTGTCAGTTGGATAGGCTCTCTGCATGGTTTTGTATATCTTACCTATCATATGAACATCCTTTTTCTGACTCAAATAAGATTCCCTCAAGGTTGCTCTGATGGCCAAAAGATTTCATTTGAAAATCTACATTGTTCAGTCCAATATTGCTTTTGAATTCTATCATGGAAATAAATGTATTTCCTGTTACCAAGCAATTTACGGTTTCTATGCCTTTAGTTTTTAACGTGGAAGAATTTATCTGTGAATTCTGAAAAGCTATCCAAGGATTGTTCATTAGGGTTGTGTTTTTAGGGAGTGATATTGATTCATTTTCTTCCATATGGTTAAAGTGTTCTTACATAAAATATTGATGGATGAGCATGCGTATCTTCAATATGCACCCATTGTTCCTCTTTACTCCTTTTAACTGTACTGTATGTAGCAAGTAAAAGCCTTGGGTAGCGAGTTAATACAACCCCTCCTCAGACTAAGATGTAAAACTTTCCTTTTTATTCCATGATTTTTTTTTTGCCCCTTATAAAGTTTATTATGACTAAGTATACTTTTTAAAAGAATGTCTTCAGTGGGGTAATTGGTATTACCACGAAAATAAATACAAGAACTTTGGAATCCGTGTAATTTATAAGAGATCATACCAAATGTTTTCTCAGGTTTCTCAGGAGTCAGGTTTTTGAAGATGTCTATGAGGAAATTAATCCAGATCCAGCAATGGGAGTATTTGTAAAAGTATTCATGCTAATTGCTGACAAGCATGCACCTGTTCAGAAATGAACTGTGACAACTATTAGAGCCCTCTGGCTTAACAAGGAATTTAAAAAGTGTTACGGTTCAAATAAATTATGCAAAAGTGGTGGCAAACAAGTCAGGCTGCTCAGCTGATTGGTTGACATACTGTAAATTGAGAAATTTGGTGACTACAAAAAATAAGAAATTATATTACCAAACCAAGATAAATGACATAAAACACAATGGAAAAATAATCCTGAGTATCTTAAATGATATCATGGCAAGAACTATTGTTGTGCATCAATAACCGCCAGGTATAGACAACCTTGATGGGACACTATTGAGAATGGTTGTCACGCCTTGGTCATAGTGTTTTGTGTTTTGTATTTGTATAGTTATTTCATGTATCGCTTTGTTTCATTAAAGACATGAGTAACCACCACGCTGCATTTCGGTCCGACTCTCTTTCGACAAACGAAGAACGCCGTTACAATGGTAGCAGACTGTATTGCAACCCCCATTTTCTTTATCTTGAACCAAGGCCTAAAGGAGTGTGTCTCCACAGGCATGGAAGGAAGCTAAAGTAATTCCACTGCCTAAAAACAGTAAAGCACCCTTTTCTGGCTCTAACAGCCACCCAATCAGTTTGCTGCCTGTTCTTGGTAAACTGATGGGGAATGTTGTGTTTGACCAAATACAATGAAATTCAACTTATACTGTACTGACTCAGATGACAGATGATACGTTAAAATAAATGGATAATAAATTATAGTTGGAGCTTTATTGTTAGATTTCAGTGCCGTATTTGATGTAATTGATCATAAATTGCTATTGAAGAAACTCACTTGCTATGGCTTTATATCACTTGCCATCACATGGTTGGAGAGTTATTTACCCAATTGAACCCAGAGAGTGTTCTTCAATGGAAGCTTCTCTAACATCAGATATATACAGTGTGGTGTCCCTCAGGACAGTTGCCTTGGGCCATTACTCTTCTCTATTTTTTCAAAATATTTGCTGCTGGTCTTATACAAAGCTAGAATGACTATGTCTGCGGATCATTCCATACTCAACATCAGCACCCAAAGCCAGTGAGCTCACTGAAATTGTAAATAAGGAGTAACAGCATCAGAATGGGTGATTAGTAATAAACTGGTCTTAAATACATCTAAAACTAAAAGTATTGTATTTGGTTAAAAAAAAGACGTAAACCTCAACTGGAGTTGTGTATAAAGGTAGTGACCATTGAGCAAGTTGAGGAAGCTAAACTCCTAGATATAACATTAGATAGTCAATTATCATGGTCAAGTCATATTGACAAAGTTGTTGTGAAGATGGGGAGGGGTATGTCTGTTATTAACAACAATCAACTGTACTAGTTGTTCAGGCTCTGGTGATATCTTATCTTGATTACTGTCTGGTAATATGATCAAATGCAGCAAAGAAAGACCAAGAAAAGCTGCAGCTGGCACAAAACAGAGCAGCGCAACTTGCCTGTAAAATATACTTTTCATGTTTTGCAACCAAATCAAACATTTTGATGTAAAATGATATAGAAGGGTCCAGCACCTTTCGTATGATTTCACATGTTTTTGAGAAACTTACCCCAAACACCAAATCACTTCCTCGTCCTTGTTGTGTATGGGGGCACCGAAAAAACATGAATAAAGGTTCCAAAAAAACCAAATACGTCCTTTTACAAACGTCAACACTCATTTTTCTGTATCTATTTGGGTTTGGTCAATGTGTGATTTGAGTGGGCATTCTATGTTCTATTTTCTATGTTTTTGTCTTGCTTTGTTTTGGCCGTGTATGGTTCTCAATCAGGGACATCGTTGTCTCTGATTGGGAATCATACTTAGGCAGCCTTCTTTCCCTGTTGTATTTGTGGGTAGTTGACTTTTGTTAGTGGCATTAAAGCCCTGTGAGCTTCACGGTTATTTCTTTGTTTGTTGTTTTGTTTGCAACATTTTTAATAAAAGGAAAATGTATGCTCACCACGCTGCACTTTGGTCCACTTCTTTCAACGGCCGTGACAGAACTACCCACCAGCAAAGGACCAAGCAGCGTGGCCAGGAGAGGCAGCCCCCCCAAAAAAGAATTGGGGGAGGGGCACACGGGACGGTCGGCAGACCAGAGGATGGAACCAGAACCAGTCAGGGTGAAATTGGATGGGAACGAAGGGAGCGAAGCAGAGACAGTGAAGGAGTTGATGGGAAGATTGGAGGGGAGAGCTATGAGAGAGCTGCTGTGTTGGTGCATGAGGCACGACATTCGCCCTAAGGAGCGTGTCCTCGGTTTGATGTCACCTCATTCCAGTCTTTAGTGGTTGAGGGTTGACGAGAGATGAACTGCTTCTCTTCTAGTTTTTATGAGAAATATTACTGTGATGAAAATTCCTGATTGTCTGCATAATCAAATAACATTCAGCTCAGACACCCATATGTACCCCACAAGACATGTCACCAGGGGTCTCTTCACAGTCCTCAAGTCCAAAATGAATTCACTGCAAAGCACATTACTATACCGAGCCATGATCACATAGAACTCCCTTCCAACTCTAATTACTCAAGCAAATAACAAAATTACCTTAAAAAAATCGAATCTCATTGAATGGTGGGGACTGTGAGTGGACACACAAATGAAAACAAACAAACACGCACACACAAACACACTCTGTTGCATTGTTTGTGTATCTTTGTGTTAAAAATGTGTGTGACTGTCCTATTCTATCAGTGAATAAGTGTTTTGTTACTTGTCATGTTCTGTGTCTTTTTGCGGATCCCCCGGAAGAGTAGCTGTTGTCTCTGCAAAAGCTAAAATGGGGATCCAAATAAACAAGTAAATAAACCAGTCTGTGAAGATGATCTCAGTACTTCACTCCACAGCACCGTGTGTCTACTTGGATACATCAATTCAAAGGAGCCAGTGACGGACTGTGCCAAGATTTCCCCTCGTTTCTATACTACAGTCCAGAATCTTTCAAGTGCGTTTTTGCTTTCTAAGCAAAACAATATTCCTGAAGTTAACCTCCAAGAGCCAAACTTTATGTCTCCAATAATAATCAAGACACATATTGATATTGAATTGTCAATAAAGGGATGGGCGTGAACTGTGCACTTCTGGGAGGTCACCTTGGATGGCTAGAACAGAGCAAGGAGATGTAGAGGTCGGTACACAGTGGGGGGGGGGGCAGGTGTGTGTTTTTGCGTGCGCGCGTGCATGGTGGGAAGCAGGGAGCAGTAATTGTTGGGGAAGAGCCATATGCGCTGCTCGGAGGACGCTGGAGCTTATTAAAGAAGGAGACAGAGTGATTATTCACACAGGGCCCTCCTGAGAGAGTGACGCTCACGTCATTGCTTTTAATTAACTCTGAAACGGTTCTGCGGATTAATAAAAATATTAAGAAAGGAACCGAGGAGGAGCACAAACACATCCTGGATCTGGTTCAAGGTTCTAAACTGCGATTAGAAAGGCTCTTTGGCATGATAGAACCTCCCTATTTTGTGATTTTTTTTTCTCCATTTGTAGTAGCGTGGCAATGGATTTGTCTTTACTGTCATTGCCTCGTCTCCCAGGGTGCCTCCAACTCAGGGAATCGAGACTCTGACACATCCGTCTGAAAAGATTGGGATTGGTTGGAGATAGTTGTCAAGCGAGTAAAAGAACGTCAGAAATAAGAAGCCAAGGAGAGAGGAGAGGAGTGGAGAGGGAACTTGGAGAGCAGATGAAGTGCACCGGGCTGAAAATAGAATCGCATTTGCCTGCTTACCAAGAGCAGCTAACTCTTTGGTGTAGCTTGAAATGTGTCAAGGTGCTGGGGACAATGTTGACACTCTCCTAATGCAACCCACAGAACCAAAAGAGGGAGAGGGAAGAAGGAGAGGGAGATAAATAAAAAAAAACAGCAAGGTGTGGAGATACAGGGTGCAGAACAACTGCAGTGCTCGGGCCTGAGAACCTGCAGTTTCATGATGCACCAAGGCCAAAGGATGATAAAATACTGTCATTGTCTGCTATTCCCAGTCCTCCCCAGCCTCCTAGTCCCTACACAGCTTCTCTCGGCCTTAAACGAGCAGAGGAATGCTCCGGCCCAGACAGCGCTGCTCTACGACCATCAGCCTTCCCGTGGCCACTTCATCAATGACACAGCACGAGTTACCCCACATTTATAACCATTCACAGTAACTTACACAGACAGACACACTGGGGTCTCACCTCCACACCAGACCCGTGGACAAACCCACAGACAGACGCACACACAGACCCACAGACAGACCCACAGGCTCACACAAGGAAAAACCTTTCTAGCAAGATTCTCTGGCTATAGTGAGTGTAAGCTACATCCCCTTCTAAGCTATTCAGAGAGAGAGAGAGAGAGATGTTTCATTAGCCAGGCAGTTACCACTTCATAAACATTACCCCAGTCTCTGGAGATGTCTGTTGCCTGTGTCTAACGTAAGTGCTTCCCCTCCCTCCCCTTAGGAACACAATGAAGCGGGAACAGAAGGTGCTTTATAGGAACATATGTCCGCCTATTATGTATCAACACTTTTACACCCCCATAAACATTATGGTGGAGTGAGACATTATATATAGAGGAGAGGTCCTTCATGTAGCAGCCAACTCCACTCTCCTTGGGTTTGCTGGGTGAGAAGTTTGTCAGCTTGGATCGGTCAAAGGAGTTGAACTCAGGGAGCCATAGTGAGACTTGGAAAATGACTGCAAAGAGCTGTGTCAGTAACAAGCAAACGGTCACTTTTTTTGGTCTCTTTGATTTCTTGCTTTATCATGTCGACACTCTCTAACACGGCAGAAATGGATTTCACTTAATTCATCACTTCTTATTCCAGTCCAGTTCAGTGATCTTATCACATTTCAATTCATATATCACCAGCACACCAAAACACAATTTTGGATGAAAATAGAAAGTAGCCTAGTCTATAAAAAGTATTGCACAAAATGTACAGTACATCAGATAGATTGTTACTGACATTTACCCCGACCTTTATGTTGAACCCCTCACATGCATTATCTTCCTACAATGTTACATTATTATTCCATGGCTGAAGCCTCCAGGTGCCTCAGGGGTGATATGTCAAAAGCAGCCGTGGAAAATAGGCCTTCCCCACGAGGACACACTCTCAGTATCTGTCCAACAGACACAAGATCAGAAACACCACACTGAACCGCCAACAGATATGCCCAGAAATGGTATTTATCTTTCTGAAATATTGCCCATCTCCAGAAGGGCCCGTTGCTCTGGTAACAGTGCCTTCATATCACAATGTTAGTGGATGATGGAGAGCTCTGACCTCACTGGTCACAGAGACCAGACCCAGCACTCTTTACAATTACACACTGAGTGTACAAAATATTATGGACACCTTGCTAAAATAGAATCATTTGCCCTCAGAACAGCCTCAGAGGGATGCTGGCCCATGTTGACTCCAGTGCTTCCCACAGCTTCCAACAGTTGTGTCAAGTTGGCTGGATGTCCTTTGGGTGGAAGACCGTTCCTGATACACATGGGAAACTGTTGAGCGTGAAAAACCCAGCAGCGTTGCAGTTCTTGACACAAACCTGTGTGCCTGGCACCTACTTCCATGCCCTGTTCAAAGGCACTTCACTAACGCCACTTTAATAATGTGTACATATTTTGTATTACTCATCTCACATGTACATACTGTTTTATATACCATCTATTGCATCTTGCCGATGCCGCTCTGTCATTGCTCATCCATATATTTATATGTATATATTCTTACTCCATTCTTTACTTAGATTTGTGTGTATATAAGGTAGTTGAGGTGGAATTGTTAGATGACATTTTAGATATTGCTGCACTGTTGGGAACTAGAGGCACAAACATTTCGCTACACTGGCAATAACATCTGTTAAACATGTGTATGTGACCAATAAAATTTGATTTGATTTAATACTTTTTCTTGCCAATTCACCCTCTGAGCGGCACACATACACAAGTCATGTTCCAACTGTCTCAAGGCCTTAAAATCCTTCTTTAACCCGTCTCTTCTACACTGGTTGAAGTGGATTTAACAAGTAACTTCAAGGGATCATATCTTTCATCTGGATTCACCTGGTCAGTCTTTGTTGTGGAAAGAGCAGTTGTTCTTAATGATTTGTACACTCAATGTGTCTGTGTCCTTTCTTTCCATTTCAGTCATATTTTCTCTGTAATTGTACAAGTGAGCAATGGTCAATTCAAGTGGTTGGATAATAGAATTAACTAATTAAAACAACCCTTCAATGACCATGGGCTGGATATTTCTCTATGGCAAAATATGAAGAGCATTGCACAACAAATAAAGACTTGATCAACATCCTATCCTATATTTGACAACAATACGTTTTACATTAGATGAATAATGCTGCCAGACATACCCTAAGGCCTACATAGATTTCAATTGAGATTGTGTTTTATAGTTGCTAGAAATCTATATGCCTTTATGAAAGAAAGTGTTCCCTAGCTCTCTTTTTTTTTAAGAATGAGGATGTTCTCTCTCTGACATATACTGACAACAGTTGATTCTTTGGAGATCCCCATCTAAATGTAACATATAGCTAGCTGCAAGTCCACATAAGTCTTGAGTCGAAGGCAGGAGTTGCCTGCGCATGAATCGGATTGCAACCGACTGTGAATTGTGAAATAATCGATTATATTATGTGTACAAGTGTTCGGCAAAACACCCGTTAAAGCATAAAATAAAGCAGGGAAGCATGTGCTCAACAGAAATGGCATGATGTTGTGTTGAGCTCAACCCCCCAAACCCTAACCTCTGCGTTAGCAAATAGGCCTACAAGGTAACCTTACAGATTAAGTCTACTTTAAACATGTTGAAACTGGCCAACTAAGACAGGTTGTATTCAGTCATGATGACAAATACATTTACAGTACACTATGTGAACTACATATTAACGTTTAATTCCATTATAAAATATAATGTAAACCTTATGCGCTGTAATATCAGGGTAATGAGTCAAACAGATATACCTTGGGTTTATAATCGAATGTTCTCCAGAAACACCGGGAGCAAAAGTTTAGACCTAGAAAAATAAATAAACGTAGCCTAATTAACATTAAACAAAGTAACTCAAAAGTCTAATTAACAAAGCAATATGTCGGAGACCATGCTGTTAGGGCATTGAAAAACATTGCATGGGGCTTAATGAAAGAT
The DNA here is from genome assembly GCF_023373465.1 of Oncorhynchus keta. Classification (NCBI taxonomy): domain Eukaryota; kingdom Metazoa; phylum Chordata; class Actinopteri; order Salmoniformes; family Salmonidae; genus Oncorhynchus; species Oncorhynchus keta. Next base: position 21,858,778 of record NC_068452.1, read on the forward strand.
AATTGTGAGGATTTTAATTATACACTATAGGCTAATGGAGCTGTAATATGTCATGTAAAAGAGTGATGTGACCTTTACCCTATAAGCTAGTGGTCATGAACAAATAATAAGAGGATATTCAATCACAAAATGTTTGATGCGCGCTGAAGCTGTAGTATAATTTATGATTGCCTCGATGCATATTGCAAATGACTTGACGGTAAAAAATATATATATATATATATTTCTCTTTCTCTTATACTCTCCTGCGCTTTAGACGTTGCCGCCTGTGCTGGACGCGAGAGTTCTCGAGTCGCACACACTCGAGGTACCTGAGAGCACCCCCAGGGCGCAATAAATCTCCAGACCCGTCAAGTGATGCGTACATTTTTTTTTAAAGAGAATACATCATGCAAATTATATTTATTTCAAGCGGATGTCACGCAAATATTCCCTTGTTTTATCAACCATATACAACCGAAATAATAAGCAATACTTACATTTCCCAGTCTGTGCACACTGTGACGGATAAGTAGACTAATTGTCATCCTCTTGTTTTACGCACGAGACGTTCGGATAATTGCGGTCATGTTGAGTCTCTCCAGGAGTACACCGTTAGATTACATGTAATTAAATATGTGAACTCGACAGTTAAATGTAGCACAATGTAATTTATGTCTGAACGCATCACTTGCTGACTTGCTGCAGTTCACAGATGTATCGAGCACAGAGAAGCAGACCGTTCTTGGTTCACAATTCAACTTTTCGCAACAATAATGATAGCCACTGTCGGGGAATTTTTTTTAATTGCATCTTCTATAGTGTGCTTTCACACCACTCCTGTGACTCCACTTATTTAATGTACTTTCCCTGTCTAATCAATTTAGTTTACACAAGCATGAATGCGAAAGTAATACGATCCGAAATTACTGGTTAATATCTTATTTCTGAAAAGAGTAATTATTTATTACAATTGCGTAAAGATCTGAGTCAATTATTAAATAGCGCTAGTCTTAACTGACAAATAGAGATGCTTCCGTAAATCAGGCACATACACTTTTTTCACCTTATTTTTACATTCCAAGTTAAATAAACAATTACACCAGTATTATATGGCAAACTTATCAATTTTGAAACAAGTAGAAAGTGACATGGACTTCGGGGGTAACTGTCTGTCCTTTGATTTGAAGGATGCGGGCAATGTCAGTGTGTATTTATGCGATGAGGGGACGCGCGCCAGATTACACACCATTCTCTCTGGGCGCGTTTGGTGCCACAGCTGTGTGACCGTCATCTGCTCGCTCAGGGGGGGTCTTGGGAACGCACTACAGATGCTTCCGCTACCCACCAGCCTTCCGTTTCCTCGGAAATAGAGCCTCTGTATTATAACGCGGTTTCAGGGCAATTTGATTGTGAAGCTCCGATTAAATTTCCACCAACCAAGTTACCACAGTGACATCAGGTCAGGACACCCAGCGATAGAAAGAGAGAGGGGGAGGGAGAGAGAGCACAACAGAGTAGCAAGGCATAAGGTGAGATATCTGTAGTTTCGAAGGAACCTGAGTCTGTAGCAGAGAAACCATTGGAGTGCTAATTAAAAAGAGCAGTAAGCAGGGAGTGGTACAATATGTCCGAGTGACTGAGCAGTATAAGACTTGGACAAGTGAAACTCGGAGAAGTGAATTGACTCACCTGTTCATTTTTGCAGAGGTCTGCCCACATACTGGTCCCATCCCCACCTCTCATCAGCACATGGTAGATGAAGAAGTAGGTGCCAGGGATGCTGCAGATGAACTTGCCTGAGATGCCGTCGTAGTTGTTTCCCAAGTTGGTGACCACGTCGTCAAACTTGAGGATCTCATAGCCTTCATGGGGGTTCTTAAGCCCTGCGTAAAAGGCCACCCGGGGCACTGTGCTGTAGGTGGCCGTGCTGATAGCTCCGTTCCCCCCCAACCCCAAAATCCCAGTCCTCCCTCCAGACCCTCGATCTCCAGGGGGTCCCACTGGCCCCGGTGGCCCTGGCTCTCCAGGTGGTCCCGGGAGTCCAGGTTTACCTGGCCTGCCTTGCTTGCCCTGGGGGCCCTGCACCAGCGTGGAGGGTATGTTGCTGTTGTCGCTGAGGGCCTCGGCTTCTGCCTGGATGCCACTGGAGCTGGTGCTGCTGGCTGTCGTGCCCTTGTTCAGGTAGGGGTCACACACCATGCGGCAGGTACCCAGCATTTCAAAGTGGCTGGTGTCGGTGCCCACGGAGCTGACCAGGACGGGGATGAGGACCACCAGCACCAGGACCAGCATGACCCCGACGGCAGCCGCCACCAGGGTCTTCCTCCCGATGCTGAGTCGGGGAAGGGGCTGTGCTGCCAGCGTGGCTCTCCCTGGGGCGGAAATGGTGACTGCTGGGTGTGGGGAGCCTGCCACCGAGGAAAGGGACACGGGGATCCCAAGTAGAGTAGGAGGAGCGGCGAGTGTGTGAGGGTAAGAGAGAGACCCACATACACTCACTGATACGCCTCGCTGCTTTCACTCACACAGAGGTAGTTCCCGTACACTCTCGCTCACCAGCGTGCACACTGACGCACATAGGGAGCACACACGAGCCGACATACAGAATTTAGTCCCAAACTCTTGGCATGAAAAAGGAGAAAGAAAGAGGATGTAAAGGAAGGAACACTCAGGAGGATGAGTGTTAGAGAGAAACAAGAGGAATGGTAAGAGGACGAACAGAGAGTGAGTGTGAGAAAGAGAGACGGAGAGAGTAGTCATAGAGTCCGCGTGCGTACGTGTGGTGTGTTTGTGGTGACGGATTCTCAGGCTTGGCTTTTTATATGGCAGTAAGAGTGGAGCCCCCCCCCCTCCACTCATCCTCCCCTCCTCCTCCCCTCTCCTCCTCCTCTCTCCTCCTCCCATCCTCTGGTTGGCGTGGTTACGAATAGGGGGAGGAGGGAGCCCCACGCTGTCCCCTCTCCCTCTCTGTCTCACTCAGAATGGCTCTCATCACATTACTTTCTACCACACTACACTCCCTCTGAGCCAGTGAGGAGCCAACACACGCTCCCTCCCTCTCTCCTTCTCCCTTTCTGCTCTCTTACCCTGACTCCTCACTCCTTCCTTCCACTTTTGATGCTTTCTCTCTCTCTCTCGCTCTCTCTCTGCTTTCCTCTCACTTTCCTCTCTCTCTCACTCCTCACTTCTTCCACTTTTGATACTGTTTCTCTCTCCTCTCTCTCCTTCTCTCTCTCATCAGCCTCCAGCCTCTAAAAATAAAGATGGAGCACAGGGAAAGGGAGCTGCATTTTCCTGGAGGTGCCAGGAATGTATATGCTTTCAACACTTTCTATCTGGCGTATCAACACACACACACACACACACACACACACACACACACACACACACACACACACACACACACACACACACACACACACACACACACACACACACACACACACACACACACACACACACACACACACACACACACACACACACACACACACACACACAAGAGACTCTTGCGAACAAGTGCCACGGGACTCATCTGAAGGTGACCAGTACTGGATAAAAAAAAACGAATGGAAGTATGAAGGTAGTTTTGTGCCCCCCAAAAAGGGGTAGGCACAAATATAGGCACAAATATCTCCTAGATTTAGGACAGACACTTCAAAACCTTGTTTCTTATGATTTATATTCTGACTGTACTTTTTGCCATTTATGAATGTGTTATTCAATGCATTTCTATGGGCTTTAGTAGTAAAGACCAACATCAATATTTTATCAAATCATTTTTGATATATATATTTTGTCTTAAACTGTACCTAAAGGGGCCCTAAAATTCCAAATCAAATAGCTAAATGATCCATAGTATGACCATCTTAAAACAAATCCATGTGTTAGCTTAGCACCCCCCAGCGTCTTAGACTCTAAAGAATTCAAATGTGTATGGTGTTTATTAAGAAGGCTAATGCTAAATACCAACACATGAGCCAACAGCACATACTGTGCACACTAGTAGCACAAATCATTCATCTACTGTTGGGTGGCGCCATCACTTCCTGGTCTTTCCTGGCAGACAACCTCCTCCTGGGGGAGATTTTATTCAGGGGAAGAAGACGGGGTTAAAGGACAATGGGGAGGTGCCATCCAGGGTTAATGTGCCACTGACATTGACTCCATTTTACTGTTGCTGTAGTCCACTTTTTGCCCTCTCTCAGCGTCAATAACCGCACTTCTGCACCTCAATGCGCTGACACCGTTTCTTATTGGTATCTTTTTTTTGAGCTATTGATCTCATGGTTTTATTCAATTAAGGGTCCCCCGTTTGATGGGGGATAGATCTCTGCGCAGTGGTGATGTCATATAGTTGACATTTTCATCTTTCAGAGTGATGAATGAGAAATATGGAGGGAAATGACAACATTAGAAAATAGTCAACGTGCACCGTTCTCCTCCTCTGGACCATGTCTTTGGAGAGGAGGTCAATTAAATGAGGTCTGGATTTATTTAGCATAACACTTAAGGCTGAGTGAGTCTGTGTCTTACACAAATCCACTCGGCTTTTACTGGGGATGTGCGTTAGAATTTGCCATAGCAAACAATTGAGGCTTATATCCTCGAGTGCTTGTTATTCAGCATTTAATTGTTGTTGTTGTTGTTGTGCTGTTGCTGTCGTGTAGGGATGAGGGCCAGGCCAGCATGGTGAAACATGATGTAAAACCTCCCCCAGATGGAGGGCTTTGGCGTTGTTTGCACTAGGTTTGGACAGGGCTCTCACGGAAGATTGAGATGGATCAATGCACACCAGGACGCCTGAACATTTGTCACCACTAGGCTTGACTGGTCACCAATTAGAGCATTCCACTTCTGTCTCTTTATCATCATCAAACAGCCATTGCAGTGTTATGGCGTAACCGGTTGGCTCTCAAATTCATCTTCCAGGGTGAGTCCATCCACAGACTCAACACACAACCCAGATCACTCACAAAAGACCAGGTGTGCGTCTGACTCGGTCGGGCGTATATTTGACCACTGTGTGTTAAGCTTTATAATTGTCATGGAGTTTGTCCGTATGAAGAAGCAAACAATACCTAAATTGCTTTCTGGGTTTGCTTAGTCGGATTTGTTTGTTTTAGGCACCTGCCGGCAGTACCTGCCGGTGAATCTGTCGTCAGTGACCCAAATCTCTACATCCTTTAACCACTGATAGATCAGTTCACAGCACAGAGGACAAACACAGAGGTAGGGATGCGAGAGAGATGAGAGAGAGAGGAAGACGGTCTGGAGAGAGGGAGACAGAAGGAAATGAAAGAACAGGAGAGAAGTCATTGGAAGCTGTGGGAGTTGAGGCATGGCTGAGGTTGGCTTTGATTGGTTGGTTGGGAAGTAAGTAGGGCGGAGGGAGTAGGGCTGTTGTGGTGAGAGAAAAAAACGGAATTAAAAATGATGATTGAGCTGTTATACAATGCATAGTCTACCGCATATTACGCATGGCTAATTATTATTTTATTTTTTATGATTTAAGATGTCTTTGGGACATAATTGGTGTAGCCTATTGTATACTCACTTGATGAGAGATTGACAATGCTACTATAGCCTATCGTCGCATCATGCAGCTCACTTATGTTCATTTTACGGTTTGTATCATTCACAACCAAAGTTACCAAATCGTTCTAAATCTAGCATACAGGAGCTGTTTCAAATGATCACTTTAACTCTCATACTGTATGTGCAATCGTGCCGAAAGGGAAAAATATCCTTTCTATTTTATTCAGCTAAGTTCAATTATATTCTTATTACTATAAAATCAAATAATATAAAATATTGCCACGGGACTTATAATATCTTGTCAGCTAAATAAACAAGCCTACATCCTATGGCATGGAGCATAAGCAGATACCATACAGTAGGTCAACTCCTATTCTCTTCTTCTGAAAAACATTTTCTTCATATCATGTTTCTTTAGACCTGACTACTAATGAATACTGGATTATTGTGATGGTGTATATTAAACTGATTCATTCCTTTAAAAAAAAAAATGTAGGTGTTCCAAAGATGCGCAACAGTGGCTTGTATCCGTGGAGGCCAGGAGATGCTCGAGGTGTTTATGTTAATTACCGCTCAATTACCGTGAGACCGGCAGTCTTTTGCGTGACAATGACCCGTCTGACAACATTTTATGGCCAATGAAAATCATGTGTTTTATGGGGATTTATTTATTGAACGGAAGGAAATGTCTCGTATTGAAGTGACAGAACATTAAAGGGTTACGCAGTAATTACAACTCTCTAGGACTTTGGAACAAAGGTTACACCTCCTCCCCCTTGTAATACGATGAGGATAATTCACTTAGCTCCGTGTCCAAGTCTTCATTACCCTTAAAACATAGATGTCAGTCTCAATGTGACTTCCCAGGTTAAAAAGGAGAAATACAATACAATTGGAGAAAAAAACAGACCATCCTCAAAAGGACATTGTTTCGGAAATCAGACCTGCTTGGTTTCGAAAAGATCATTAGGAAAAAAGATTGCGGGAGGCTCACGGCTCAGTTGAGCCTTCCCCGATCCTATGGAGCTGTTCAGTGGAAGGGGGTGCTGAAATCCCCCCACCACTCTGCAACTAGCACCATTAAACCTGATAGTTAACTGATGGTGGTTATAAACAAGGTTATTTAGTGAGTGAGAGGCTGATTAGTGGTTTCTTATGTTGATCAGGTGCCAATAGCCAAAATAGCGGACAAAAACAAATATCAAGGTTGAAATGGACGTTTTCAGGGTTTAGACATCCGGTTTGTTTCTGTGAAAGGGGTGTTTGGAGGGGGGAGAAGAGGGTGCAGAAAGCTTTTAAAATTGAAAGAGTGAAATGCTGGTCATGGCCTTAGCCCTGTGGCCTGCATTTCATCAGAGATTATTTAACACGTGGCTGGCTGGGGTCAGGAGAGGAGATCGTCTCCACTGAGGCATCAGACACAACCAACCAAACATAGCTCAATGCACTACAGCTTTGTAGTTTTTTTCTCCTCAAGAAAAACAAAGATCTCAAAATGTGTTTGAGAGAGAGAGAGAGAGAGAGAGAGAGAGAGAGAGAGAGAGAGAGAGAGAGAGAGAGAGAGAGAGAGAGAGAGAGAGAGAGAGAGAGAGAGAGAGAGAGAGAGAGAGAGAGAGAGAGAGAGAGAGAGAGAGAGAGAGAGAGAGAGAGAGAGAGAGAGAGAGCTTCAGAGGTCCACAAGGAGGACAGACTGAACATACCGGAGTAAGAAAAGAAAGAAAGAAAAAAAGAGTTGGATTCTTTTAAGAGAAACCTGGACCAGGTCAAACAGTAAAATAGAAATGGCCAAGATAAAGCAAAGCAGTTCGACACATACAACAACACAGAGTTACACATGGAACAAACAAACATACAGTCAATAATACAGTAGATTAAAAAAAAATATATACAGTGTGTGCAAATGAGGTAAGATAAGGGAGGTAAGGCAATAAAATAGGCCATAGTGGCGAGGTAATTACAATATAGCAATTAAACACTGGAGTGATAGATGTGCAGAAGATGAATGTGCAGGTAGAGATACTGGGGTGCAAAGGAGCAAAAATAAATAAATACAGTATGATGATGAGGTAGTTGGGTGGGCTTTTTACAGGTGGGCTATGTACAGGTGCAATGATCTGTGAGCTGCTCTGACAGCTGGTGCTTGAAGTTAGTGAGGGAGGTAAGAGTCTCCAGCATCAGAGATTTTTGCAGTTCGTTCCAGTCATTGGCAGCAGAGAACTGGAAGGAAGGGTGGCCAAAGGAGGAATTGGCTTTGGGGGTGACCAGTGAGATACACCTGCTGGAGTGCGTGCAGCGGGTGGGTGCTGCTATGGTGACCAGTGAACTGAGATAAGGTGGGGCTTTACCTAGCAAAGGCTAGTGGGTTTGGCGACTAGTATGAAGCGAGAGCCAGCCAACAAGAGCGTACAGGTTGCAGTGGTGGGTAGTATATGGGTCTTTGATGAAAAAAAATGGCACTGTAATAGACTGCATCCAATTTGTTGAGTAGAGTGTTGGAGGCTATTTTGTAAATGGCATCGACGAAGTCGAGGATCGGTAGGATAGTCAGTTTTACGAGGGTATGTTTGGCAGCATGAGTGAAGGATGTTTTGTTGCGATATAGGAAGCCAATTCTAGTTTTAATTTTGGATTGGAGATGTTTAATGTGAGTCTGGAATGAGCGTTTACAGGCTAACCAGACACCCAGGTATTTGTAGTTGTCCACGTATTCTAAGTCAGAGCCGTCCAGAGTAGTGATGTTGGACAGGTGGCAGGTGCGAGCAGCGATCGGTTGAAGAGCATGCATTTCGTTTTACTTGCATTTAAGAGCAGTTGGAGGCCACGGAAGGAGAGTTGTATGGCATTGAAACTCGTCTGGAGGTTTGTGTGTCCAAAGAAAGGCCAGAAGTATACAGAATGGTGTCGTCTGCGTAGAGGTGGATCAGAGAATCACCAGCAGCAAGAGTGACATCACTGATGTATACAGAGAAGAGAGTCGGCCCGAGAATTTAACCCTATCGGAGAAGTAGTTGGTGAACCAGGCGAGGCAGTCATTTGAGAAACCAATGCTGTTGAATCTGGCGATAAGAATGTGGTGATATCGTTTAGGACCTTGATCGTGGCTGAGGTGTGATGACCTGCTCAGAAACCAGATTGCATAGCGGAGAAGGTAGAGTGGGATTCGAAATGGTCGGTGATCTGTTTTTTTTGTGTGTTTTTATTTCTTTATTTATTTTTATCCCCTTTTCTACCCAATTTCGTGGTATCCAATTGGGCTTTACCTAATTTACCTAATTACTATCTTGTCTCATCGCTACAACTCCCATACAGGCTCGGGAGAGAAGAAGGTCGAAAGCCATGCATCCTCCGAAACACAACCCAACCAAGCCACACTGCTTCTTAACACAGCGCGCCTCCAACCCGGAAGCCAGCCGCACCAATGTGTCGGAGGAAACACTGTGCACCTGGCCACCTTGGTTAGCGCGCACTGTGCTCGGCCCGCCACAGGAGTCGCTGGTGTGCAAAGAGACAAGGATATCCCTACCGGTCACGGCCGGCTGCGACAGAGCCTGGGCGTGAACCCAGAGTCTCTGGTGGCACAGCTAGCGCTGCGATGCAGTGCCCTAGACCACTGTGCCGACCCGGGAGGCCCGGTGATCCGTTTGTTAACTTGGCTTTCGAATAACTTAGAAAGGCAGGGTAGGATAGATATAGGTCTGTAGCAGTTTGGGTTTAGACTGTCTCCCCCTTTGAAGAGGGGGATGACCGCGGCAGCCTTCCAATCTTTGGAACAGTACATAGACACAGTCACTGTCCTCCTGTCTATCCAGTTGGGTTTGGCTCTCTGATTGACTCCCCTGTGCTGTGCTGTGTGGGTCCTGGCTGGGCTTTATCAATGGGCTCCTTTCATACACAGCTGAAACAAGTCACCGCTGTCTGTGCATTGGTCACTTGGCTCCCACTGAGAGGACTCACAACACAGAGGAGAGAGAGAGACAAAGTCAAAGTGCAGTGAGCTGGCGGGGTAGGAGGGGAGGGGTGGGAGGGAGGAAGGAAGGAAGGAGGAAGAGATGGGGTGCATTTAAGGGAACTGGGTGGATGGTGTATGATAGGGTAGGAATGTCGGAAAAGAGTTGGCACAGAGATGACATGGAAAGTTGTAAATGTGCATGTGTGTGTGTTAATGTTCGTAAGCCTGCTCTGGCCCACTGCTTTACTTGCTGATGTGGCACTTTAACACACTGCACATCCAGGTGAATGAAGAAACAGAGCGAGGGGCATGACTTCAGTGAAAACAACAAACACTAACACTGTACCCTCAGGGTGTGTGTTCCACTAGAGCAGCCATGACTTCATCAACTGCATTGTTTACTAATGTGACAGCACTGACGATGGCCAGAGCTTTCCCATGATGTTGCACAATGATTTAAGTCCATAAGTCATCATTTTAGTCAAACAATTATATATTTTGGCTTGATGCGACAAATCCGAACTCCCCACTTCGTGCAAATCTGTGTGAATGCGGTATATTTTACCATGATATGATGTATAAATTATTTTCAGCCTAGGTATCGTTGAATTTTTATGTTACTGCCCACCAGCATGGCGTTGTTTATTAAAACAGCTGCAAAGTTATTCCTCTTTGTGAGTGAGATGAGCCAATCAGTCTTGTATCCACTCGGCCGCCAGAACCATATAACAAATTCAAATATGGGATGTAAACTTGTGTTTTTCCACCTTTTTTACCAAAAAATCATCATAATCTATTGGCTAGTTGGTGAATTTGCACTTATTTTTGTAGTCTGTAGTAAAAAAAATAATATATATATATATATATATATATAACCATTTTCTAAAGCAGAAGCCTGCCAGCAGCTTACCCACCAAAGCACCTCGTCCATTATGATGTCGAAAAATGCATATCATCGATCTTTCATTAGTTATCCATATTACCGGTGCTTCATCTTATTCTGTCTAACTATTTCAATAGATAATAGATAGATAGATATAGATAACAATAGATAACAATGGATGGTGAAGTCAAAGATAGGCCAGTGGTTTCCATCTGTGACAAAGTTTTCCCTAAATCAATGCTTGATGACAAATCCAGCTCCAGAATCAGCTATAGAGCCAGCTGGCTAATCTTTTTTAATATGGTGTAGCAAAAAAAAGCAATAGCATTAGCATTAGCATAACATTAGCTAGCGAGATAAGATTAGCCAGATGTCAGTGCCCTATTTGTTGATGTTTATCAACTCAACATGGAAATTCCCACACCCATTTTGTGATTACGTATAGGTAGCCTTCGTAATTATTTCGAGGTGGAACCTAAAGTGCATTTCCTCTTAGGAAAGTACGTCAAAATAGTGGTGGCAACTTCCTCTTGGGGGATCCTTTAAGTTGGACGTGTTGAATGTCTGTGAATAGAATCATTAATTCGCAATGAGGCCTTTAGAGAAACATGCTCTTAGGAACAGACGAGCAAATGACTAATCCAGGTGTTTAGTCGAGGTAAACAACCGAAGATCAGTACTTCTGTGGATGGTTATTTTTTCTGTCGGTGGTTATTTTTCAGGAGAGCGAAATAGATACTTCAATGCACAATCATAACTCAAAGGTTGTGCAAAACCAGTCAAATTACTGTACCGCTGTCTAGACACATGCCTGGTGCTTTAGTTCAATAAAGTGTACAGTTTCTTTAAATACACACTGCAGTCACTAAAGGGAACTGTCAAATGAGAGATTATTTACCTGCTATGCACAGGCTCAACAAACCCTCATTGCAGCCTGCGCTGTTAGGCAGTAATAAGAAAAACAATAATTTGTCATTCTTCATTCCCTAAATCCCGTTCCCCATGGCCATGGCTCAGTGTGTGTTTGTTTATTGTCTAGTCCATTTTCCCTGACAGCGACATACAGAGACCCATAGTAGACAAGGTAGGGCCTTATGAAGTAACTCTTTTTCATGCAGTGTGCTGACACTCACTGGGCTGTGACATGCTGTTGAGTGAATAAGAGTGTGAGATCATGAAGAGGCCTTGCTGTCTGTCCCAGGGGTTCTGCTCTGTGAATCACATGGCACGTAGGGCTACACAGTTTTGATCATGATAGAGTTATCATTGATAGTACCCTTAATCAATAATATTATTCCAGCATCTTATATATCCTTTCTCGACGAGGGCTTCTCTCTGTCTAAAAATAGGGAGATTCACTAGCAGTCCTCCCACTCCGCCAGACACTACTGAATATCAGTCTTACTGACTACATTTAAATACATATTCAAAGAGGTGCTGCTAGTGCTTGATGCAGACAAAAGAGGTGGTCAGTCTGTAGAATATAAACTTACAAAGGGTTCTGGACAGCCACTTCAGAACTGTCCCTCATGCACCTTCTAACCCACAGGGAAAACAACCGACAGACACTGTGCACTACTGCAGCGTCCAAGAACATAGACATTTTCTGGCGCAGCATAGTCCTCTACAGTGACGTTATATTTTATTAAAAACCTTGCTGCTTTTAAACGACTGCTAGAGCTATTGCTCCAGGTAAATGGCAATATGTATCGAAAGAAAACCACGCTAGGGAGTAATAACACTCAAACGTGGAAACATCTCACAACTGTAAGTGATTCAGCTGCAATTGAATTGCTTTTTAGTATTTCCTTTTCGCTCCTCAGTCATGCCTAGGGCTAGACTGGCTCCCCAAAACCCTTGCTCTGGCCAAACGATACACCAAGCCCACGGGCGCTGGTTTCTTCTCTGCAATGAGTCTGGATTTGAGTACCTCCACAACGATTTCGAGAATGGATATTCATTCTAGAAGCCATAGGTCCTATTCCTGGCTGGACTGCTTGGTGTGTCACTCACATTGTTGTCATTGGCCACACCCAGAGGTTGCTGCCATGGAGGATGCCACTGTTGACAGTCTCCAAGCAGTGAAAGGTTGCATAGAATGAGACAATAATGAGTGCAGAATGAGTGCAATAATATATACAGTGGGGCAAAAAAGTATTTAGTCAGCCACCAATTGTGCAGGTTCTCCCACTTAAAAATATGAGAGAGGCCTGTAAATCTTCATCATATGTACACTTCAACTATGACAGGCAAAATGAGAAAAAAAAATCCAGAAAATCACATTGTAGGATTTTTAATGAATTTATTTGCAAATTATGGTGGAAAATAAGCATTTGGTCAAGAACAAAAGTTTATCTCAATACTTTGTTATATACCCTTTGTTGGCAATGACAGAGGTCAAATGCTTTCTGTAAGTCTTCACAAGGTTTTCACACACTGTTGCTGGTATTTTGGCCCATTCCTCCATGCAGATCTCCTCTAGAGCAGTGTTGTTTTGGGGCTGTTGCTTGGCAACACGGACTTTCAACTCCCTCCAAAGATGTTCTATGGGGTTGAGATCTGGAGACTGGCTAGGCCACTCCAGGACCTTGAAATGCTTCTTACGAAGCCACTCCTTCGTTGCCCGGGCGGTGTGTTTGGGATCATTGTCATGCTGAAAGACCCAGCCACGTTTCATCTTCAATGCCCTTGCTGATGGAGGTTTTCACTCAAAATCTCACGATACATGGTCCCATTCATTCTTTCCTTTACACGGAACAGTCGTCCTGGTCCCTTTGCAGAAAAACAGCCCCAAAGCATGATGTTTCCAGCACTATGCTTCACAGTAGGTATGGTGTTCTTTGGATGCAACTCAGCATTCTTTGTCCTCCAAACATGACGAGTTGTGTTTTTACCAAAAAGTTATATTTTGGTTTCATCTGACCATTTGACATTCTCCCACTCTTCTTCTGGATCATCCAAATGCTCTCTAGCAAACTTCAGATGGGCCTGAACATGTACTGGCTTAAGCAGGGGGACACGCCTGGCACTGCAGGATTTGAGTCCCTGGCGGCGTAGTGTGTTACTGATGGTAGGCTTTGTTACTTTGGTCCCAGCTCTCTGCAGGTCATTCATTAGGTCCCCCGGTGTGGTTCTGGGATTTTTGCTCACCGTTCTTGTGATCATTTTGACCCCACGGGGTGAGATCTTGCGTGGAGCCCCAGATCGAGGGAGATTATCAGTGGTCTTGTATGTCTTCCATTTCCTAATAATTGCTCCCACCGTTGATTTCTTCAAACCAAGCTGCTTACCTATTGCAGATTCAGTCTTCCCAGCCTGGTGAAGGTCTACCATTTTGTTTCTGGTGTCCTTTGACAGCTCTTTGGTCTTGGCCATAGTGTAGTTTGGAGTGTGGTTGTTTGAGGTTGTGGACAGGTGTCTTTTATACTGATAACAAGTTCAAACAGGTGCCATTAATACAGGTAACAAGTGGAGGACAGAGGAGCCTCTTAAAAAGAAGTTACAGGTCTGTGAGAGCCAGAAATCTTGCTTGTTTGTAGGTGACCAAATACTTATTTTCCACCATAATTTGCAAATAAATTCATTAAGAATCCTACAATGTGATTTTCTGGATTTTATTTTCTCGTTTTGTCATTTTGAACTTGCACAATTGGTGGCTGACTAAATACTTTTTTGCCCCACTGTAGGATAAGTTAGTGATTGGAAAGGATTACAGTGAGACGGGGCTTGGCAACCTGAAGAGCACAATTGTGGGAAATTATATTCAATCTACCAGGAAAGTTCTAATATCATAATAATAACTTTATTTGTATAGCGCTTTTCAAGTAACAAAGTGCTTCACGTCATGAAATAGAATTACTAACAAAGAAACAAAAACAGTAGGAAGGAGAATGAAAAAAAGATAGCTCATTGAAATAACACATTGAAATCATACATTAAAAGCATTTGTAGCACTTTCGAATAAAGCATTCATAATGGGTCTGTAAATAATTTATTCATCGTTCATTAATCATTATTCCCACATTTGTAGATGTTAGCAACCTAGTTATTCCAGGATTTATCAACAACTTTTAAAGTATTTAATAATGATTCATGCCATTAGTAAACATTCCAACAGTACCTGATGCTCCTTAAGGTCTCAAAATGGCCCCTAGATGATCAACGGTTACAGGGCCGGCCCGCTCATTAGGCAGGATTATGTGGACGCCTATGGAGACAGATTGATGAGGGCAGATTTTTAAGAGCTAACCTGACCAAGACACACCCTCCAACAACATAAAACTTCACATAAATCTGGCCAAAAACAATTTCTCTCAACGAGTGGCATATGGGCATTTCAGGTGAGGGCTGATTCCGCCATGTGATAAGCACGGCCCACTTTGTCAAAGGCAGGGGCGCAAAATATTTTGTTTGTCCATTCCCAGCGCGCCTTCCTTATTGGAGAGACGCTTAGATGTGGTGCTCCACCAGCATTCCGGCAAAAAAAAACATCTACCATAAATCATGTAGCAGATATAGCCAGGGTAACACATTCACAATAATTCAGACAAAATGCTATTACACCACTTTTTTATCATTACCGCATGTCATAGGCATGACTTCTCTCCCTTGTAACTATTTCCCAGGTAGTTTACTCTAAACGAGAATGTGTTCTCAGTCAACTTACCTGGTAAAATAAGGGTTAAATAAAAATTAAATAAAGAACAACTAGCCATTAATTAATAGTCAAATGTGTCATTACACTTTTTTTGTGTTTTGTGGAACAGAAGTGATTTCTTTAAAGTGCTTATTTGACAATTAGATGAAAACATCTTGACTTGGGTTGCCTAGCTGATATTCAGAGTTTAAATTGCCAAATTGATTAGTCACAGGAATCAGGACTAATAAAGCCAATGCAACGGCCTGTTTTACAAACCGTGGGCCTACCACATGGATGGGCATTCATGAAATTCATTTGCAGCCCGACATGGTAGGCTACACCACAGTAAGCACAGACCAACGTCGACGTTGGTTTTTAACCTGTTCCGGACTAAATCTGAACCAATCATAGAAGTTTATGTTTAGTTCAGATTTGGTCCGGCCGGGACCAGCCGTGAATGGTGAAACAATAAGGACACAATACAGAGGATGTTTAAGAACATATGTTGAGAATTGTATTCCAAAACAGTCACACTGTTGTAATAGTGTGCTGTGTAACTTTAGACACACTATGCTGAGTAAAATAAAAGCATGAATTCTGAAAATGTTTCTTCGCACTGACGTTTCTACCAAAACCTCCCGCTCATTTTACTTCACATGCGAAGCAGTCGAAGGTAAATGCACTGCCTTCGCCCAAACCTGGTATGTTCATCTGTGATGAAAACACAAACTCCAAAACGACTCCTTATCCTATGAATTATGTCGTTGTCGCAACAGATTCTTCGGGTTACGCGCAAAATCTGCCCACGGGCGATTAAGAGCAGTCTAGAGAAATTCTTACGAGGTAACGAAACACATACCTGAATATCAAATCAAATCAAATTTTATTTATATAGCCCTTCTTACATCAGCTGATATCTCAAAGTGCTGTACAGAAACCCAGCCTAAAAAAACAAACAGCAAGCAATGCAGGTGTAGAAGCACGGTGGCTAGGAAAAACTCCCTAGAAAGGCCAAAACCTAGGAAGAAACCTAGAGAGGAACCAGGCTATGTGGGGTGGCCAGTCCTCTTCTGGCTGTGCCGGATGGAGATTATAACAGAACATGGCCAAGATGTTCAAATGTTCTTAAATGACCAGCATGGTCAAATAATAGTAAGGCAGAACAGTTGAAACTGGAGCAGCAGCATGGCCAGGTGGACTGGGGACAGCAAGGAGTCATCAAGCCAGGTAGTCCTGAGGCATGGTCCTAGGGCTCAGGTCCTCCGAGAGAGAGAAAGAAAGAAGGAGAGAATTAAAGAACGCACACTTAGATCATTTCGCTGAACTATCCCATGACGTTTAAAAAGTTACTACGTTTAAAGTAAAGTAAAGGTGCCACCAAACAAAGCCTCGTGCCAAAATAGTCTGGGGTTTAAAAGACTGAGGCAGTGGAAGTATGTCCATCTTTTTGTGAGAAATAACACTGGTCACTCAAAACATAGATGAAGTCTTTATAAAGTATAAACAGCCCACACTTTAGATGAAGCCATGCAAAAGACAGCTAAGTAAATGGTTTATAAGGGCCTACATTCAACATCTGATGACTGGAATAATGATTCATAAATGATTTACTAATCCATTATAAATGCGTTATTACGTGGAGTTGTTATAAGGTTCTATCAAAGCATCTTTATAAAAGTGCCTTCAGCAGGGATTTTGAAAAGAGGCACTGAATCTGCAAGCCTGGCCCCATGTGGCAGACGGTTCCAAAGTCTAGTGGCCATAATGGCAAATGTCCGGCAAATGGAAAATGTGGGAGAGTGGCAGGGAAAATGGAATTGGATTGTGAGTTGGGGTAAAGTATGGGAATTAGGCTTTGAGGAGAATGGCAGCTGACCACGAGATTTGATAAGAGCCATGGAAGGCATTGTGGACCTGGTACAGTAAAGCATCTTGTGAAGGTGATGGCTTGATTTGTCTGCCTGTGACATTATACAACACTTCCTTTCCCACAACAAATTGCAGTGAAGGAATTGGGAGAGCGAAAGGGAATACACACACAAGGTGTTGATCAATACTCCACTCTTTGAGCAGACAATATCCCCACTTTAGCCTTGTTTATACCTGGCACTATCATGCATCCTGTGTCTTGATCTTGTCCCCATTCTTATTGTGACCACATCTTCAGAAATGTTTCTACACATGGTATTAAAGTGTGTCTGTTATCCGTCCACTGTGACTGCATTTGTGAACACGTTTCCTGGTGACACCCTGTAATGCAAATGATTTGTAAGATATCCTTTCAAAATAATATTCATGTTTTCTGAAATCAAATTTAAAAAGCGACCAAAACAGGCTGCGAATTAGCTAAATTACAGTGAATTTCCATGTTATGTAGAACGGAAATGTATACATTTGTACCTTAACCCTTTTCTTCCAAAGTACATTCCACATACAGTGACTTCAGAAAGTATTCACACCCCTTGACTTTTTCCACATTTTGTAGTGTTACAGCCTGAATTTAAAATGTATTAATTTGAGATTCTGTGTCATTGGCCTACATACATAATATCACATTTTCTTTTTCAAATGGATAAAAAATGGAAAGCTGAAATGTCTTGAGACAATAAAGCAAAAACAGGTTTTTAGAAATGTTTTCAAATGTATAAAAAAACAACTGAAATATTACATTTCCATAAGTATTCAGACCCTTTACTCAGTACGTTGTTGAAGCACCTTTGGCAGCGATTACAGCCTCAAGTCTTCTTGGGTATGATGCTACAAGCTTGGCATACCTGTATTTGTGGAGTTTCTCCCATTGTTTTCTGCAGATCCTCTCAAGCTCTGTCAGGTTGGATGAGGTCGCTGTACAGCTATTTTCAGGTCTCTTCAGAGATGTTTGATCAGGTTCAAGTCTGGGCTTTGGCTGGGCCACTCAAGGACATTCGAAGCCACTCTTGTGTTGTCTTGGCTGTGTGCTTAGGGTCCTTGTCCTGTTGGAAGGTAAACTTTCTGTTAAGGGAATTTTTATCAATGATGAGTAATTATGTATACATTTCAATCAGGACTGACTAATCAGAATACTATTATGTTACTGTATATTTACTAATCCGAATACTATTATGTTACTGTATATGTACTAATCAGAATACTATTATGTTGCTGTATATGTATGAATACTATTATGTTGCTGTATATGTATGAGTTTTCTTTCTTGATCCCAGTGCTGAATAGAATGTGTGTAAATGTGGTCAAGAGTTAGAACAATGACTGTCTGTTCCTTGGTAGAAATGAATGAACAATATATTCAGACTGGCTAGAATGCTTATCTACACAAGAAGACCTTGACTCATAAATTATATTAAATTGGTAGCGAGACGATGTGGGAAGGCTTGAGATACTGCCTTTGTACCAGGGTGGGAGAAGAGACAGGTTGGTACTGGAACTAATGACGTCATTTTCAGTTTATAACCTGTGGTAACCTGTATCATGTTCAGTACTCTCGTGAATAAACTCTGCTGATTGACTTTAAGACTGGGCTCTGCATTATTATAGAATAAGGGTCTTACAAATCCGTACGAATTGACAGAGTGTTTAATTTTAATTGGGTATTAAAACATAGAGCAATTTAATTCCTGTAACACTTTCTCACCAGTCTGAGGTCCTGAGCGCTCTGGAGCAGGTTTTCATCAAGGATCTCTCTGTACTTTGCTCCGTTCATCTTTCTATTGATCCACTGAAAAACTTCCCCACAGCATGATGCTGCCACCACTATGCTTCACCGTAGGGATATTGCAACGTTTCCTCCAGACGTGACATTTGGCATTCTGGCCAAAGAGTTCAATCTTGGTTTCATCAGACCAGAGAATCTTGTTTCTCGTGGTCTGAGAGTGCTTTGGGTGCCTTTTGGCAAACTCCAAGTGGGCTGTTTTGCTGAGGAGTGACTTCCGTCTGGCCATTCTACCATAAAGGCCTGATTGGTGGAGTGCTGCAGAATTGGTTGTCCTTCTGGAAGGTTCTCCCATCTCCACGGAGGAACTTTGGAGCTCTGTCAAAGTGACCATTTGGGTTCTTGGTCATCCCCCTGACCAAGGCCCTTATCCCCCGATTGCTCCATTTGTCAGACCAGCCAGCTCTAGGAAGAGTCTTGGTTGTTCCAAACTTCTTCCATTTAAGAATGACAGAGGGCACTGTGTTTTTGGGGACCTTCAATGTAGCAGAAACTTTTTGACACTCTTCCCCAGATCTGTGCCTTGACACAATCCTGCCTCGCACCTCTATGGACAATTCCTTCGACCTCGTGGCTTGGTTTATGGTCTGACATGCACTGTCAACTGTGGGACCTTATAAAGACAGGTGTGTGCATTTCCAAATCATGTTCAATTTATCATCAAGTTGTAGAAACATCTCAAGGATGATCGATGGAAACAGGATGAACCTGAGCTCAATTTCGAGTCTCTTAGCAAAGGGTCTGAATACTTATGTAAATAAGTTTTTTTTTTTAGTTTTAATACTTTTTAATAATAATATTTTTTTAAATGTCTAAAAACCTGTTTCGCTTTGTCATTATGAGGTACATTTTAAAATAAGGCTGTAACGTAACAAAATGTGGAAAAAGGGAAGGTGTCTGAATACTTTACGAATGCACTGTATATATATTTTATTCGTTTGGAATTTGGTCTTTACTACTACAGCCCAGAGAAGCGCATTGAATAACATATTCATAAATGACAAAAATATTTTAAAATTTAATTTTAAGATACAAGGTTTAGAAGGTTTAGAAGTGATTTTGATGGGGATTTTTTTATTATACTACTTAGATTCAAGCAGACTTTTCATATACCATTACATATTTTGAAATTCCCAAAAATAAGGTAACTTTGGTTTTGTACACAGTCAGACAAAACGTGGTATAGAAAAGGACAATCTTAGGTGAGTACATGGGGAGTCAAAATCACTGATGCAGCCAGAAGAGGACTGGCCACCCCACATAGCCTGGTTCCTCTCTAGGTTTCTTCCTAGGTTTTGGCCTTTCTAGGGAGTTTTTCCTAGCCACCGTGCTTCTACACCTGCAATGCTTGCTGTTTGGGGTTTTAGGCTGGGTTTCTGTACAGCACTTTGAGATATCAGCTGATGTACGAAGGGCTATATAAATAAATTTGATTTGATTTGATTTGATGCAGGTCCTCCTCCACCCTTTGGTGGTCTGGATAACTTCTGTCTCCTGAGAAAATAAAGGTCCTATCTACAGTTTTACATTACTATAGACTAACTGTAGGTGTTATTCATGCTCCAGTGTTTATACTGTAGTAGTTTATGTGTCGGGGGCTAGGGTCAGTCTGTTATATCTGGAGTATTTCTCCTGTCTCAGCCTCCAGTGTTTATACTGCAGTAGGTTATGTGTCTAGGGGCTAGGGTCAGTCTGTTATATCTCTCTCTCTCTCTCTCTCTCTCTCTCTCTCTCTCTCTCTCTCTCTCTCTCTCTCTCTCTCTCTCTCTCTCTCTCTCTCTCTCTCTCTCTCTCTCTCTCTCTCTCTCTCTCTCTCTCTCTCTCTCTCTCTCTCTCTCTCTCTCTCTCTCTCTCTCTCTCTCGAGCCCTAGGACCATGCCTCAGGACTACCTGGCTTGATGACTGCTGTCCCCAGTCCACCTGGCTGTGCTGCTGCTCTAACTGTTCTGCCTGTGACCATGGAACCCTGACCTGTTCACCGGACGTGCTACCTGTCCCAGACCTGCTGTTTTCAACTCTCTAGAGACAGCAGGAGCTGTAGAAATACTCTGAATGATTGGCTACCAAATGACATTTACTCCTGAGGTGCTGACCTGTTTCACCCTCGACAACTACTGTGATTGTTATTATTATTTGACCCTGCTGGTCATCTATGAACATTTGAACATCTTGGCCATGTTCTGTTATAATCTCCACCCGCAAAGCCAGAAGAGGACTGGCCACCCCTCTTGGCCTGGTTCCTCTCTAGGTTTCTTCCTCGGTTCTGGCCTTTCTAGGGAGTTTTTCCTAGCCACCGTGCTTCTACGCCTGCATTGCTTGCTGTTTTGGGGTTTAGGCTGGGTTTCTGTACAGCACTTTGTGACATCAGCTGATGTAAGAAGTGCTTTATAAATAAATTTGATTTAATTCGATTTTTGGCTCGGGTCAAAATGACCCCAAAGGACTTCCATTTTTTTTGTTGATACAGAAACACTATAAACTATCAAAAATAAAGAGAGTTGCACACTCCATATTTAATCTCCCAGTAATTTATTGGGTAAATTGTTTATATATAGAGTGTGCGACTCTTTATTTTCAGCACCTCCACACAAAATATTATTTTCTGGGTGTGCGCCAGCTCATGTTTATTATGATACAGAGACACTAAGCAGTGATTTAGATGTATTAAAAACAAGTTGATTGAAAAAGTAATGAACAATTTGAAGAATTGAATGAACCACCTTTGGACCTCATTTGGTATGAGGGCTAAGTCAGTAGTGCCACCTGTCAATCATTTTAGAGGACGGGATAGTGACAATGTTAACAGTTTCACTGTCCAGATCTGTCTACACTTGTAAGATATCCAGATACATTGTGTGCCTGACTACCTCTGGGTGTGGCCAGGAAGATCCGATCAAGGTGCATCTTTTATTCGTTTACACCTTTCTGAAAATGTGGGCACAATCAGAATGTGGACTAGCGTCGGACGAAGGATCCATGTTAGAACCAGATATAAATGGGGCTTTTGTGTCTGTGTTGTGTAGTATCCAATGATTGAAATGTCTTTCAAAGTTTTTGGTTAAAAAAAAGTATTTTCGTTGAGTTTCGTTGAGCTTTTGTTGAGTTTTTGAGTGCTCTCAATAACCTATTTGTACTGACAGAATATATAAATAAATGGGAGACTTTTGAGTTGTCAGTTTTCCTCTCTTTTATGTGACCCAAGGGAGAAATCCCAGAGTGGTTCCCATCATCCAGGCGTTGGAGACAGGGGCCTGTCAAAGCCTCAGCAGGAGCGCAGCAAGGGTGCACTGTGACCTGGCCTCGCTCACAGCCTCGCTAGAGTGTTTTGGAAGAACCATGGAGGAATTGTAGGTCCCATGGGAATGGAGTCTGGTGTGAAGTGGGGTGTTTCTCTAGAGACAGGAAGGATGGATTGGTAGAAGAAGAGTGGAAAAGGCTACCTCCATCCTTTCAGCTCACTGAACATTTGTCATATATCACCTTTTTAACATGTACTATAGCTTGGTGTTCCCTTGTGAATATGAATTGAATTGAGAAAACACCATAAAGACGTGAATATACAGTAAGCTTATGTTTTCGCTCATGGCCTGGGGGCTACCACTGTATTTTAGAAGTAGGTTCATTTTGTCAGGGCTGTCTCAACTAAAATAGTTAAAGTCCAGCAAACCATAGATTTCTTACCATAGATTTTAGACCTGTAGATTTCTTTACTTGAATGTTGAGAATGACTTATTAGGCTTACAGGCGTATTGCTGTGCATTTCACTGAGGCAAATCCAAGCTCCGTTAACTTCTCGACTTCGAATCTCCGACAATCCGAGCGGAGCACTCAAGTGCCCTCCACGGTCCTTAAGTACCTTCACAGCATGAATCTAAAATTAGCCCGAAATATTAAACAGCATGAAATGCTTCGTGGCAATGTAAATATTGATGTCACTGAAGCATTACATAATGGCGTGGCTCCTTATTACTGTTCAGCAGTAAGCTCATAAGTACACAAAAGGACGAGGAGACTCACAGGGGAAATAGATGCGTGATCACTACATACAGTTTGGCCTGAGGAGCTGAGGGGGGACGTAGGGGGAAGACTTTGAGATAATTGTAAATGCTGAAAAAGCAGTACCCCAGATAGAAAGCTCTCAACTAATATCAGTGAAAAACACACACACACACCAATAAGCATGACAAAAGGCACACACTACAGTAACACACAGACACAATAACAACACATAAACTAGCACACTCAAAGAATTATACCCACTCACTATCACATAGGTCTTGGATTGCCTATAACCCCCCCTCCTCCTCATCCTCTGATGAATACATAGTATATTCATGTCCTTATAGTGTTTTTGAAGAACAGTTCCTCGTTAGGCTGTGAGGCAGACCCACCATGTCACCACAGTGTTGCACCTTGGGACTCTTGCCCAGCCAATCACCAAAGACTACCCAGCCGGAGGAGGGAGAACCCGCAAGCTTTGTACCCTTAAGTATTTATGGTAATGAAGTGGTCTGGATTAATCATGAGCAATGTGGAAAGAATTCTGATGAACTTGGAGTGCATGGCTGTGAGTCGCACTCATCACCAGCGATCTGAGTTCCACTCCAGGCACGGACGTCTCCTCTCTCAATTATACATCATCTAGCTGCCAGGGAGGAGTGTATGCTACAGAACATCATTAATATGGATCTGAGAGGAGGGAAAGGACACAGTTTGATATAATGAGAGGTGCTCTGATTACTATTACAGTCACTATGTCCTATAACACTGGTACAGCAAGCAGAGGCACGTTTATTATTTATACTTATAGGACTATGTAATATGTTGATGTTTATGCTTGATCATACAGTAGTAGTGGCAAGGGTACGGCTCTGATACTCAGAAAACCTTTAACTGGGATACTGAGTCAACTTTAAGTGCTGATTCTCAGACAACCTTGAACTACTTAACCCTTGTTAGTGTCTGTCCTGAACCGCTATCTCATTCCTTTAATCTTTAGCAAACTTAAACAACTTTGAACTTAAAGGGGAGGTGTGCTGTGATAGATCACTAATCTGCAATGTAATGGTGGCTTTGTCTAAGGCCTTTTACTGCAAACTTGGCTTATTTTTGTACTGTCTGATTTGCTGTTTGTTTTTGGCTTCTTTTTGTCTCTAAAAGAGAATCAGTCCCATCTTACTGTACATTTATCCTGCTTAGTCATCTGAAAGACTCATGAGAGATGAACAACTGACTGGCACACCTGAAGCCAGAAAGCGATCCTAATTTCTCCCATGAGAGAGAGATGTGGAAGAGAGAGGGAAGAGAGAGGGAAGGGAGAGAGAGAGAGAGACTAAAAGAGAGGGAGTCAAATTGAGTGAGCGATAGAGCACAAATGGGAGCAACTGAAAAGCATTGTGTCGCTCCCTCCCTGTACCTCCCTCACCCTGTCTCCCCCCTGTGTCCCTCCCTCCCCTGCCTCCCCTGTACAGCAGTTAATTTAAATTCTGCAAGGAGACAACCAATAAATCACCTGCATTCTGACTAATGGTTCCTGCACTGAGGGGAAAACTCTCTCTCTTTCTCTCTCACCTCTGTACCTAGAGACACTTCACACTGCAAAGAAATATAGGGTAGTGCTATTAGCTAAATGTACACTACTTGTGCACACACACACACACACACACACACACACACACACACACACACACACACACACACACACACACACACACACACACACACACACACACACACACACACACACACACACACACACACACACACACACACACACACACACACACGTTATTGCATAAACATTCACACTCTCACAAAAACACACGTACCGTAATATCCACTGACAGGCTGCAGTTGTAAGAGTCAGCAGAAACACAACTCCCCTGCCAGGTTTGCACTTCCTCCAGAGGTAAACATCCCCCAAAGTGATGGTCCATAATTAGCTTCTTCAACTCCACCTCAGCTTTCACCGTTGATGTCTGAGACACAGAACTTAACCTTGAACCGTCATGCAAAAGCACAGCAATGGTGTTATTCCCAAAATATACTGCAGCTGTGAGCTTGACAAACCACGATCATTAAAAAACCTGAACCTTCTCACCCCAAATCCAGGTCCACTATTGTTATCACCACCAGCACGAATACCATTTACTAACTAAAGGCATTGACTGCAGCGATATTATGTTAGTAAAAGTACTGAAAATCAGCAGTTTGTGGGGAACAGTAGAAAACAAATGCACTCAATAAAATGGGGCTAAAATGACTGTGACTAAAACTAAACTAAAACGGTCCAGAGTTTTTGTCGACTGATAATAACTAAAACTAACCAGGAAGAAATGACCAAAATGTGACTAAAACTATATTGAAAATAGCTGCCAAAATGAGCGCTGTATTGTGCAGAACCACATAGTTTAACTTACGCATTTTGATTTTAAAAAAATAATAAAAATCGTTCTAATTGCTCCCCTGTGAAGTCGTGACTTGCGACTCCCCTGAATCGGGTCACATATTATATTATAACATTACCGTGAGAAAAAAACACCAGCTAATTTCTTAATAGATTTTAGGACGCTTGTGCAAATGCTCAAATGTTTCTCTCACGTGGCCACAATTCAACAGCGCACGCCACTAAGCAAAATATGTATTTGATTGAAACAAAACACAGTTATGCTACAGTTTCTTAACACCATCTGCTCACAGTCAGTGGCGGTTCTAGCTTGTATGGCTCCCTTAGTCGAACGCCCCCTTGGTTGGCATGCAGATGCTGCAGGGACATAATTCACGATTGACAGGGAGAAATGTGAAGGGAGGGTGGCCACAAAAATGTGTGGAACATGACACGGATCTTTCCAGCGGGATCAAGGGGGTGGGACCAGGCGGGACTGGGGCGGGACAGGGGCGGAACTGGGCGGTTACCTACGGATCCGCAGCCTCGGCCTATTGTAAAGGAGGGTGGGCCAGGGACAGAAAAACTGTATGCCCTTACTGGCACCAGAAGGCTTGTTCTCTCTGGTCTCTGCTGTTCTCTGTTTTGTGCCAGTGAGGCCCAGCGCTGAGGGATGAGAGATGACACCTCAGGCCCCCCTCTATTTCTTCCTGGCCCTCTCGTGACCTGTCACTATCAGTTTGTCACTATTCTACTGAGTCCGCTATGCTAGAAAACATGCATATTCTCATTACCACTCTCTTTCTCTCACACACGCGCACACAAACACATTTAGCACACACACACAAACACACACAAACACAGGAAAGACTCACACTTGCACACGTACATTTGAGTTCCTGTGAGCTAGCTAGTTTGAAGCCACGGACAAGGGACCATTATGAAGGGATGGTGTATACACTCTATAATCTGTGCTACTCTCTTGGTCTTTAAACTGTTCACTCTTTGATGAAAAGGGGCTATCACTTGTGCAGTGACCTGGGGTAACCCGCTGCAGCAAGCCTGGGCTCCCATTCCCCCCAACAGATATGTCTGACTGCCAGCTGTGATTGGGGCCTCCTACATGTGTTTTTACACAGGACTGGACTACGTTCTCCGTCCCTCTCTCCCCCGCCATCCTCCTCTATTCTCCTCCCTTCTCTTCTCCCCCATCCTCCTCCCCTCTCCTCCCCTCCTTCCTCGCTTCCCTTCTCCTCGCTCCTCTCTGTTCTCCCTTCTCCTCCCCAATCCCTCCCCCACTCTCTTCCACCTTTCTCTCTCCCCTCCCCTCTCCTCTCCTCTCCTCCCCCACCCCTCCCCCTCCTCCTGTGACTGGGCGGGGACTCCTGGGCAGCCGTTCTGTCCTGCTGACTTTTGACAGAAGATGATAGAGGTTGTACGCTGTGGGGTGTGACACAGATGGACAGAGCAGTGTGCAGGGAGTACACTCCACTGGACCACACCATCCACAGTCCCCAGTCCCCAGTCCCCCTTTCCACGCCCTCGGCTTGGTCTACATCTGCAGCGAGAGAGAAGCTCCCCTGCAGTCCTCTCCTCCGGCCTCCTCCAACCCCGTTCCTCCAGACCTGCCAAAAACAGCCAGAGTACTGTAATGTATGTGGGACACTGACCTGTCTGCAGCTGATGCCACGTCTCAGACCCAGTAAACATCTCTTCAGCTGTCTCTCTCCATCTATCCCTCGTAGTATTGAGCCCACAACCAACATTTTTGCTGATATTCCTCCTGACAAAGTCAATTGGAAATGCAAAGGGAGACATGCTAAATGGACAGGCATCATCACCAGCTGAAATACTGTCAACGGCCTAAAGGGGTCTTAGTTCAATGTGAGATCCAAGGATTTTGGGAGAGGTTGTCATGGCCGCATGGCACGAGCAATGACTCATGGGTGTGAGACGAGGTGAGGTGCACACTGGGATACTATAAATGGTTGGATGTTATGGCAAGAGAGAATACCCTTAATCAGCCATCTCCACCAAAGCTCCCGAGGGCCCTCTTCAGATCAGGTAAATCCCATGTACAGCTATATTATATTGCCTTGCCTCGCTTACTCTAATCATCTCTCTGTCGCTCCCATTATCATTAAACAGATATTTAGCAGCTAACCTCTCTGATCCTGATGGACGTGAGTACCCCCCCCCCCCACCCCACCCCCACATACAGTATAGTAGTACTTTCCCACTCGCCTCTGCTCCATAACCACGTCTCATTAGCTGTGTAAATGGAGGGGTCTCACTGTGAATCCATTACAGGGGGAATCTGTCGGGCTCTTTGTATAATCTCTCCTCCACCACTATGGGATTAATCATCCCAGAGAGAGCAGAAGTCAATCAGTTTATCCAGAGAGAAAGAGAGAGAGGTGACAAAACACCTTTACGAGAGGGAAACGCTGGGAAATTCTTATAGGCAAATTGAAATGCATGAGAGGAAAGAGGGAGAGGCAGAGAATGAGAATGCCAATTAAAAAATAGTTTTTAAAACCTTGTTTTCATGGAATATCACGGTCTTCCACATAAATACACAATTCATTAATTTTTGTACTTCACATTTAGTATTTATTAGGATCCCCATTAGCTGTTGCCAAGGCAGCAGCTACTCTTCCTGGGGTCTAAGCAGGTTTATATTACTACATTATTACACTGTTATTCACCCCCCTCCTCTCCCCTGTAACTATTCCCCAGGTCGTTGTTGTAAATGAGAGTGGGTTCATCGTCAACTTACCTGGTAAAATAAGGGTTAAATAAAAATAAATACAAATTTCAATGTACAATATAAAATCCACAATACCACAACAGCATTACAACGTGTTCATGTTACTCTTTTGGCGCGTGAACCCCTAGCGGGACACCTACGACAACATCTGGTGGAATTGCAGAGTGCGAAATTCAAAATACAAAAATACAAAAAAGCTTCACTTCTTGTTAATTCAACCACGTTGTCAGATTTCAAAAAGGCTTTATGGCGAAAGCATACCATGCAATTATCTGAGGATAGCGCCCCACACCAAAATGCTTTTTCAACCAGCACAGGCGTCACAAAATCACAAAGGGCGATTAAATAAATCACTTACCTTTGAAGATCTTCCTCTGTTTGCAATCCCAGGGACCCCAGCTACACAATGAATGGCCTTTTTGTTTGATAAAGTACTTCTTTATATAAAAAAAAGTCTGTTTAGTTGGAGCCCTACGAACTGCATTCTGGGTCCTGTCTATTTGTATTTCCCATAGGCAAGCACTGAAATGGCCGGTGACCTCAAAAAAAAGAAAAAAATCCGGATGGATCTTCCTCTGGTTTTTGCCTGCCATAGCAGTTCTGTTATACTCACAGACATTATTTTAACAGAAACTTCAGACGGTTTCCTATCCAATGCTACCAAGTATATGCATATCCTAGCTTCTGGGCCAGAGTAACAGGCAGACTACTTTGGGCATGTCAGTCATCCGAAATTCCGAACAAAAACAGGTTAGAGTGTTTGTGTATCTCTTCACACTCCGTGTTGTGCCATGAGGTATTGTTTTATCTGTTTTCATATCTTAAGTCATGGCTCTATGTAGTACTGCACATTTCCCAGAGTCTGTTCTGGACTTGGGGACTGTGAAGAGACCCCTGGTGGCATGTCTTGTGGGGTATGTATAGGTGTTTGAGCTGTGTGTTAGCTGCTTGAACAGACAGTTTGGTGCTTTCAACACGTCAATACCTCTCACAAAGACAAGTACTGATGCAGTCAATCTCTCCTCAACTTGGAGTCAGTAGAGATTGACAAACACCGTATTCATATTGGCTGTCTATGTACATTTAACGCCAGTCGTGCTACTCTGCTTTGAGCACAATTTGCTTGTGTTCTTTTTTTGTGGCACTTGACCTTATAACTGGGCAGTGGTCCAGGTGTGATAAAACTAAGGCCTGTAGGACCTGTTTTGTTGATTGTGATGCCAAGAAATAAGAGCAGCTCTTCATCACAGACAGACCTCTTTCCATCTTCGCTACCGTTGAATCAATATGTTTTGACTCTGTCAGTTTGCAATCTAGGGTTACACCATGTAGTTTAGTCTCCTCAACTTGCTAAATTGCCATATTATTCATTACAAGATTTAGATGAGGTTTGGGGTTTAGCGAATAATTTGTCCCAAATACAATGCTTTTAGTTGTTGTTATATAACAGGACTAGCTAATTAGTTGCCACACATTCTAGAACTGACTGCAGATCTTTGTTAGCTGTTGCAGTGATTTCATTTGCTATTGCTAGCTGACGTGTATAATGTTGAGTCATCAGCGTACGTAGACACACAGGCTTTACACAATATTACTGGTAGGTCATGAGTAAAAATAGCAAAAAAGTTGAGAGGGGGGAGGGTGGGGGAGATATGGGAAGGGAGAATGAAGAAAATTAGGGAAAAACTGCAAAGAAAATGACTTTCTGGCGCTAAATGGCTCCAATTATCTGTGCCATCTATTTGGGAAAACACTGGGGTTTGGATGTACTGAGGAGAAAACTGGAGCTGTGGAGATCATTAGAGGTTAGTTGTGTGTGATGAGACTGCACATATTAACAAGCCACTTCATGCACAGTTCATTACACCAAATAAGCCAATGATTGAAGAATATAGAAGAGTCTGAACTAAATTGAGTCTGAAACTCTCTACTTATATGTGTTTATGCATGTACATTTAACAGTTAAACGTGTTTCAGAATCTAAAGTTGAAAAAAAAATGTTTAACAGTGTGTGCTTTTGGTGTTGCGCTGTGTGTATGAGTGTGGACCTGGTGTTGCGCTGTGTGTATGAGTTTGGACCTGGTGTTGCGCTGTGTGTATGAGTTTGGACCTGGTGATGTGCTGTGTGTATGAGTTTGGGCCAGTTCTGTAAGTGTGTGTTTGTGGGAAATTAGGCCAGGGTTCCTAGGGTAGCCATGCAACATTTCAGGCTGATGATACCTCTGTGTGTGTAATGAGAAGAAATTAGGGTCGACTGGCGATGTTAACCCACTTATAAAATCTGCCTCCCTTTAAAGGGTGTTAGAAAACCACAATTACCCCCCTGACATTTTTTCCTGCATGATTTATGAAGTGAACATTGCTTCCCCCCTCCTCTAGCCCCAGCCCCCGTTTCCCTAGGTAGAGCAATAAAGGGAAGTTAAGGGACGGTATTGATCAAGAAAAAATTGTCTTTGATTTGCCTGGGAGAGAGGAGGGCTACTGATGAGTTTCTCTCCATCCTCCCCACCTAACCACCACCCAGGGCCGTGTCTAGCCTTTTGGGGGCCCTAAGCGGGCAAAACATTTTAGTGACCCTCTTGACAGTGGAGAGAAAATGTACATTTTAAAGTGAATTTCCTGCAATACACATTTTTCCTTGACTTATGCCATGTTAATGATATCAAAGTGAGAGTGACTAACAAATCAGTGGTGGTCCCCTGGAGGCCAAGGCCCCTGGGCACGTTCCCGTGCATTGTGTAACCGGTCAGTATTAGGCCATGATAGCTGGCTAGACTAATTTACCAATCTAAAAATTGTTAGCTGACATGGCTAATTGAGTGACTGACATAACAAGAGAGATTGCTGATGCGCAACCAAATGTTGAACTTTAACCTTGTGTATTCTACTATTCAATTCATGTCACCTTTATTTAACTAGGTAGGCCAGTTGAGAAAAGTGTTCTCATTTACAACTGCGACCTGGCCAAGATGAAGCAAAAACAACACAGAGCTACACATGGGATAAACAAACATACAGTCAATAACACAATAGAAACATCTATATACAGCGTGTGCAGATGTAGTAAGATTAGGGAGGTAAGGCAATAAATAGGCCAATAGTGGCAAAATAATTACAATAAAAAATGTAAACAGTAAGTTGAGATGCTGACTGAGTACCTAAAAAATATGAATAAAACTTTTTGGGGTTTGAGGGCTCGCTAGCGGCATGGGACCCTAAGTGACAGCTTTTGTCGCTTATGTCTGGAGCAGGCCCTGCCACCACCACCCACCCCTTCTCCCCACTCCACCTCCTCCCTCTGGCTGTCTGGCCACCCGCCACGTGTGAAGAAGCTTTCAACTCAGATCATCGTCTCCACTTCCACCTTTAATTGGCCATATGTGTCACCACCACCCTGCTGTTATTGGTGGAGAGGAAAAGGAGTGGGAGGGCAGAAGGATGTGACAGGGTGTGTGTGCAGACTTATTTGGTTATTACAAACGCTTGTCAGCATCCCAAATGCCACCCTTTTCATAGCCGCAGGAAGTAGGGGTGCTGAGGGTGCTGTAGCACCCCCTGAAGAAAAAGAAAATCTCACAAAAGTAGTGCACTATATGACACTATTTGCTTAGATAGTGCACTAATTTTGACCATAGCCCTTGTGGAACCTATTCAAAAGTAGTGTACTACTGTAGGTAAAAGTATGCCATTGTGTGCAGACCTTGACCATAAGAGGGAAGGTGTGTTACGGGGATGAATAAATGAACAAAGGAGATGGGGATAGAGATGCTCTAACATGAAGTGGTCTCAGCAGACATGATCTAGAGCATCAGTATGAATGACACATACTGGTACTACAGTATAATACCCACAGAAGCAGCAACACATTCCTCATGACATTCAGCAAGCATTCATTAACCTTCATTAGCATTCATTAACCTTTACTCCTGATCACAGGAAGTGAAGCAGCAGTTACCTCTACATTATAAGGCAGGGGTTTATTTCCCTCTGCAGTGGGGATACTGAGAAAGGGTATTTGAAAAACAAACACACGAGTTGAAACAACAGCTCACATTCAGAACAACTAGCATGACGCGGTGAAGTGCATATTGATGACATCATCCGAGCTGGGTTCATTTTCACCCAATGTCAGTTATACTGCACTGTCTCCAGACATGTCTGTGATGAAGGAGAAAGATATAGAGGGAGGAAAAGTCAGGTTTTTTTGGATAAGGGTCCACCCTCCTTCCCTTCTCTAAATGGCAAATGTCACAGCCAGGAGATAGAGATGAGAGAGAGAGAGAGAGAGAGAGAGAGAGAGAGAGAGAGAGAGAGAGAGATGATCGGCAAATGGGAGTGTGGTGGAGCAGGAGTTTACAGAAGCCAATATCTCTCTGCAGTGGGGGTGATCAACCAAAGCCAAGCAGTGTGGCTGGCAGAGATCGCAGAGTTGGCAGTGCCGGGGTGCTAGAGGGGAAGCTTGCAGGGTCTTGGGACACATGGTGGAGAGGACATGCAAATACACATACAGTATAGTGACCTCAGCCCATACACCCCCTCCCTCACCCACTAGGCATGCAGCTGACACACACCAAACCTGGGTGGTAGGGCTAACAAATCTCTTGGAAATTATTTCAATTCGAGAACATTTTCAACAGTGCTCTTACTGCAGAACGTTTGTCAAGATTAGTTTAGAATGTAACTGTTACACTGTCAATTTAGGATGAATTAATTATAGATTGTCAAGTAGGCTCCTTATGACCGGGTTAGATCCCTTATACCATGGCAACAACAGAAATGACTACACACGCCAATTTATCTTGCAGGGATCTGAATGTCCAATAGCTAGTAGAGACAAGACACAACAGAATGAAAATCAACAGTAGCCTAAAGATAATGCTACAAATAGCTGGAATTCCAGTAAGCTAGATATTAAACCTTTGCCAAACAAAGGCCACTCACTCTATCAGCTTTTAGCACCAATGTGATTGTCAGAGTCTATCGAGAAGATAGCGAAGGAGTCATGCGCAGGACACAGGTAAGAGTAAAAAAAACACTGTATTTACTGAATCCAAGAACGGAACAAAAATCCCGTTTACAAAAACAAGGACAAAACAGGACTCGATCTCCAACACACGAAAGAAAATCACGCACAAAACAGAAAGGGAAACCAGAGGGTTAAATAAGGAACATAATCATGAGATGGGAACCAGGTGTGTAAAACAGACAAAACAAATGGAAAACTGAAACATGGATCGGTGGCAGCTAGAAAGCCGGTGACGTCGATCGCCGAACACTGCCCGAACAAGGAGAGGGAACAACTTCGGTGGAAGTCGTGACAGTGATAAATGTCTGGGGCTGTGACGTTCTCCATGTTGTAAACAGAAGACAGGAAGAATAGAAATAGATCAAAATAAACACTGAAATGAGTCACTGCAGGTCGAACTGTACCACCTCTTAGCTCTTAGCTAACCCTCTTGACACTAGGGCCAGGGTTTAGATCAGATCCGCGGTAATCCACAGTAACCGACAAACGCATATCTTGTCATTGCTTTTGTTTAGGCGGTTCCGGATTTTCTAACTGCATTGGAGCTGTCAAATCCACAAGTGGCTCCCGGCTCTATGCCTGTTGCAGACATCTGAGGACTGTCACATTGGTAGAGATCCATTGTGGCCGTGTTACACGTTCTAACACTGGAATGTGGAATGTACTCTACACCTTAATTAGGATTTTGAATTTGAGTGTCATTATTTTTACGTAGCCTTTCTCTTTCTGAACGTCTAATGCCGTTAGGATATAGGGACGGGTGTGGTTTCGTGGCCAAAATAGCCGCCGCTCACCGATTTTAGAGCTCTAGCGCAGTTACACCTCCAACACCCAATGAAAAGCGATGCGTTTGTCAGCTAACCGGGGTTAACGCTGATCTGATTCAATCCTGGCCCAGATCCACGGGTATGCACATTTCAGTCAACTGCTATCCTTTATTTGTCTCTGGAACTACCCCGTAGAAGTTTCTAGAACCAGGCAGAGGCTAACAGAGTCGGTCTGTGTGGTGGCATTGCTCTCCTGTGCATGGGGCTTATTGAGACACAAAGGACCTTTGGAAAGACAGGGTACCATAATGATGTCCATCTACCATTGTCCGTCTGTTCGTCTGTCTATCCATTCGTAAAATAACGGTGTTGAAATAACATTTACTGCTGGTTTGGTATGGATTTGCTGACACACAGAGTAAATGGTCCACTTTTCATTTTGTGAATGCAACCCTTTCTAATTTAAAAAAGGTCTGTCTGTCTGTCTCCCTCGGTCTTCTCACCACTGTCTCCTTTTTCTCTGACTCGCCCTGTGTCTGGGCTGTCTGGGCTGCTGATAGATGAGTATCTGCCCTGGGATTATGTACTGCGAGCTGCTAATAATGTTGAAGAGCCTCCTGGGCTCTCAATCCCTGAGCAACGGCGCAATAAAGCCGGGAGCTGGGAAATACATGGCTATTTAATGGAATCGCCTGTCCAGGAGCTGAGGGGAGCTTCAGTGCCGAGCTATATTTACAGTTAGCCCCCATGCCACTTCCGTGTTCGCCTCGCCTGCCTGCCTGCCAGCCCCCTCAGAGGACAACAGGCATCTGCCGCTCTGCTCGGCAATACCTCGATGCTTCCTCCCACCCACGCCACGCGCCACCGCCACGAGCACACACTCTGCTCACACAGCCAACAAAGTAAAAGCCAAAGAGTATAGAGTCAACCAGTCACGTGTCGGAAGTGGCAAAAGGCCAGGCAAAAGTCTAAATGGGTGACACGTGATCGAGGTGAGATGAGCTAATGCTCCCGCGAAGGCCGTGCCACTTTGTAAACAACAAGTGGGCTGTTCACTTTTGGTTTGCCGGCGCCGCAGTTGTTCCGTCTGTCTTTTTTCAGACCTTGTCATTCATTTGCACCATCTGTCTCACACCGAAGTCAAGAACAACTGTGACACGACGCAACGCTTCTTCCGTCTTCTCTTTCTATTTATACTGCGATAAGGAGAAATCAGCACAGGGATGGCTTGGCTCTGGCTGCCACACGGGCACACACCTCCATCTTCCAGGGCCATATGGCTCATCAACAGCAGGGGGGGGGGGCGTTGACTCCTCTGA
This sequence comes from Oncorhynchus keta, assembly GCF_023373465.1. Classification (NCBI taxonomy): domain Eukaryota; kingdom Metazoa; phylum Chordata; class Actinopteri; order Salmoniformes; family Salmonidae; genus Oncorhynchus; species Oncorhynchus keta. The sequence goes on from NC_068452.1 coordinate 21,893,745, forward strand.
CTCTGGGGCACGAAGGGGCTCAGACCTTTACTTCATCCAAGTCACAGGTTTGACATCGAGATCCACAGCGCCACATATACTCTATACTGAACCCCCTAACATCAATTCAGCTCACTGTGTGGCTCCATGATAACCCCTGTCTCACATCTCCTTGTAAGTGTTATAGCACAACAACTGACAGGTGGGGTGATTGTGTGAGATCAGTGATGATTAGTTTTACCTAGGAAGTCGTTGGTCTCACAGGCAATACGAGCTGTGTTTCTGGCCTCCGGACACGCTAGGGGTCTTGGTCGTCCTTGTGTCCACACGTGTTGACCCCGGCACTGGGCTTGTGTGTGCGCAGTGTGTCAGGACCGAGAGAGAGAGCGACTCCACATGACTCATTACACGCTCTTGGACTGTTTTAATGGACACAGATTGACAGCCGCACACATGCAATGTTCAAGGCAGCATCCTGGCACGGAATCTTTCTAATCTGGTGTCAGACCCGCTCCAGAACAGCAGGCATTGGCACAGCCAACTGTCTTATATCCCCACAGTAAGATATACACACATACTCTCACATACAGTACACACACACACACACACACACAAACAATCGCAAACACAAACAGACATATAGGACATAGAAAGCGATGCATGCAGACACACTCCCACACTCACACACACACACAGTAGTTCCTGATGGTCGGAACACATCGCCTGTCCACAGCATAGTGACCTTGATTCTGGATTCAGTTGAGCACTTCCCTTGCCTGAGTCGGCATTCTGATCTCTGTCTCAATTGATTCCTTGGAGGAGGTGGGGAAGCTCAGCTCTCTTTGTTCTTGGTGGAACTTAGTTGCCCTCCGTTGTGCACAGGGTTGACAGAGGTTAGTAATTGAAAGCGACATCATTACGCAAAGCTTTGTCATGCTTCTCGCATCCATTCCCAGGACCCTCTCACTCTCTGGTCTCCATCTCTGAGGCTATTGTCTAGGTCAAGCGCTGGAACACAAAACGCTATTGCTGCACCGAAATCACCTCGGCCGTCTTCCTCGAACCCGGCCAATCCAACATTTCAATACAGCAGTCAACTCGTTTTATGTTCCTTATTTCTTCCTTCCCCTCGGTCCTCATCACAATCAGCAAACATTTAACCAGCCTATTCGGTTCACAACACAGGCCATTGTAGATAGGCATGGCTGGAGTCATGCAAGTACTATACAGTCTCCACTGTGTGTGTTCTAAGTGTCCTTCCTACACACACTCTGGCTTCTGTCAGGGACGGCTGTGTAGAGGTTTGAATTTCTGGGTGTTTTAAAAAAAAGAAAAAGGAATTCCACTTTTGCCACCTTGAGCGACAATAATAATATTACTGAAAGAAGTTGAACTACAGTATTGGTTAAAACTTTATTTGAATAGTCCATCTGCAGATACTGTATAGACTATCTACAGACTATCAGTACAATGTCAAGTAACTATCTACTAACCCTAGTTCTTATCCTAACCCTAATCTTAACCTTCACCCTAACTTTTATTCTGAACCTAATCCTAACCGTAACCTTAGCAGGAAGTTGTTGTCAACAGATAGTTTGTTGATAGTATGATCATCTGTAGAGTATGGTGTGAGTATGGTGTAGACAGTCATCTTTTCATGTTTTTATATCGACAGTAGGTTGACCAAACCTACCAAGGTTGAAGCAAAATCAAATATTTTTGGAGCAGAGTAGATAAGTGGATATTGAAAAAAAAAAATAAACAATCAGACAGAACCCATGACTAAGACAAGAGATGAGCACCACTGACTTGGAATGCCCAATTTCTACTGTAATGTGTACTGTAATGTTAAGAGAAAAGAGAAACCCTGTGTACAACAGTGCGTCAAGATAAAGTGCTGTTTTTGGCAGGTACACCTAGTCTTCAAAAACGTGTTTTTTTACACTTGTTTTGTGTACAGTATACTGTCTTAATGGTTACTCTAGTACAGCATTAACTAGGTTGGGCTAACTCAACTGACCACACGTTCCCCTTGCTCTCCCGCAGGGTATGTGTGGTAGTGACCCGATCCAGGGTCCAAACCCCAGCTGGATCCCAGCTGGCAGGAAGCCCAGCCCCACGCTGTCTCCGGCCCTCTGTTTCTGGGCCAAGACCAACACCAGCAGACACGAGACAGTGACCCCCGTGGAGCACCATGCTGACGGAGCAGCCAGCTGACCACGCAGGGTTCACTGACCACACTAAACACAATGACGACGAAGCATTGACCAAGAAGTAATGTCCAGCAGAGATATTCTTATGAGCCAAAAAGACAGTTACTCTCATTCTGATGGGCCCCTTCAGTCATTTCATAACATCTCAGTCTCCCTAAAGAGCAATACAGTTGAAGTCAGGAGTTTACATACACTTAGGTTGGAGTCATTAAAACTCATTTTTCAACCACTCCACAAATGTCATGTTAAGAAACTATAGTTTTGGCAAGTCAGTTAGGACATCTACTTTGTGCATGACACAAGTACATTTTACAACAATTGTTTACAGACTACAGTGAATTATAAGTGAAATATAAAATTGTTGTATCACAATTCCAGTGGGTCAGAGGTTTACATACACTAACTTGACTGTGCCTTTAAACAGCTTGGAAGATTCCAGAAAATGATGTCATGGCTTTAGAATCTTCTGATAAGCTAATTGACATCATTTGAGGCAATTGTACCTGTGGATGTATTTCAAGGCCTACCTTCAAACTCAGTGCCACATTTATTGACATCATGGGAAAAAATAAAGAAATCAGCCACAAGACCTCCACAAGTCTGATTCACCCTTGGGAGCAATTTCCAAACGCCTGAAGGTAACCACGTTCATCTGTACAAACAATAGTATACAAGTATAAATACCATGGGACCATGCAGCCATCATACCTCTCAGGAAGGAGACGCGTTCTGTCTCCTAGAGATGAACGTACTTTGGTGTGAAAAGTGCAAATCAATCCCATAACATCAGAAAAGGACCTTATGAAGATGCTGGAGGAAACAGGTACAAAATTATCTATATCCACAGTCAAACGAGTCAACATATATCGACATAACCTGAAAGGCCGCTCAGCAAGGAAGAAGTCACTGCTCCAAAACCGCCATAAAAAAGCCAGAC